>NW_009604662.1:135170-165114 GCF_000690535.1 Cariama cristata | reverse complement strand
GAAAGCTAATGGAGTTAGTGGATTTGCACACTACTGCATACCTTGGCTCAGCTAGCATAACTCCCTATATTGGGGTCATTTGGGATAGGAAAAAGAAATGTGGGATGTAGCCAGTCAGGAGTGAAAGAATACATTTTACTGCAGGTTTACTTTCATGTATTATGCATGTCCTTCAAGGTCACTGCATGATCATTTATAAGATTTTAATGAGATATCAAAGTGGAAAGAATGGAATGTAATTAATGCGATCATACAGAAAAGATACAGGTATAAAATAGCATGCATGAGGCAGTCGACAAAAAGTGGGAGCAGTGAAGAAAAAAGAAGGACTCTTTGGCCAGATTGCAGCCTGTGAAACAATAATCTTTTCTACCATACTTTCAGACACTATCCTACGAAACAGTGTTCCCCAGCTAACAGCGAAATGCCTTTTCTCTAATTCCCTCCACTGTTTCGCTGCAGAATTATTACTGCTTCTCTTTGAACATAGGCTATCTGCATTTTCCTTCTTGGGGGAAAATGGGTGGCTCGTAGCTAAAAGTATGCTAGTCCTACAGTAGCATGATGTTTGTGGGCATTATATATTTTATTATTTTGATTCCTCTTGCTGACAGAGTCTCTGACAAGCCTGGACTAAACTGAAAACTCAAGATATATGAAGGAGCATATTTTTAAGTACCTTTCTAGAGCCTTTTCTTTGTGTAGGTGCCTGAGAAGGAGACTTAATAAATCCCTCGGTAGGAAGAGTTCTTTAAAGGCTTTTTCTAAGATTACTGCTCGCTCCCAGCCTGCTCCAGTTCCCACCTTCTTCTTGCCACACAGGCACTTTTGTATAAAGGCTCACCTCTATAGATACACTCTCTTTTTTTGGGGGGGGAGGACCACAAATCCGGTTGGTGGTGGCTGTGGTTGGTGCCCCCGGCACAGCCGCGTACGCTGGCAGGCCCTGCTGTCGGTGCCAGGCCAGTCCTAGTGTGTCTGCGTGGCAGATGGCATAAATGCTGGTGAGCAAAGTAGAGGAGAAACCACCTCAGCAGCACAAAAGGCAACCCTGTCTAGGTAACTAAATTAAAGGCTAACCCTGCCTTGCAAACTCATCCCACTTTGGCCTTTGGTAAACCACACAAGCCAACATTTTCAGATGTGGGTAAGTAGTTACGCACTTGAATCTTTAAGTGGAAGCAGACACCGTGCTGGAGAATACTTGCCTTCTCTTGTACAATCAAGAACTCTATTCACTCTTCTGCATTTTCTTAAATATTCTGTACTTTGTCTTTTCCTAGGAGGGCCTTTCTAGAAATACAGGTATTTGGAAAACAGATTTATGAAACCCCTGCTTCAAGCCTGAAGTGATTCCAGGGACTCTCTCAGGATTTGTGCTACCGGTAGGACATGAAGCCCTAAGTACGACCTTTGTTGTTGAATTCATGTCCCCAAACCCTGAATGCTCCATTGGAAACTCTGAACATCTTCATTTTGTGTTACTAATGTTTACAGTCTGAGCCATTTGAAAAGACAAATGTACATAAAAATCTTCATTGCACATAAAATCTTCAGTGTAATATTCATTTTTTAAAGCAGTAGATTTTTTCTTTCAACTTGAAACTTTTTTAAATTTTCATTTATTTTTAAATACCTTCTCTATTTTTTAAAAAATAATTTTAAATAATTCCTTATTCTCTCAGAATAAAGCAACTTAATTTTCCCTATCCTCCAAAAATTATTAAAAAACAAGAAAGCAATATTTTAACTCTAAAAAGAAATGAGAATGTGAACTCAAGAAAATAAAAAAGGGTTTTATCAAAACAAGGCCATTTCAGGGATTTACGAATATGTATGTATATGTGCTAAGATATTTCCATTTAACCACGTTGTTTTTAATAATTACTTGACTGAACTTTCAAGTAAATACATATATATGGCAGGTTACTTATTAGTTAGTGGGAGTTTTTAAAACTGTTGTATTTGCAAGGCAAGCAGCAATCCAAGTTGACCTTCTAAGTTGTTGGTTCTGGGAAGAAGAGCTGATGGGTATAAGTGGAGAATGTCACAAAGAATAGAAGCAATGAACAGGAGCTCCTAATTGATTTGGATTCTAGGGAAAATGATGAACAGAGCAAAAGCTAAGTAGTTCTCTATCATGTAGGTTCTCTGTTTTGGTCTTTTTCTTCTTCACCTCATTTTCTGCTTCTCTTCCTTCTTTTTTCCTTAATGTTTTCCTTTCTTACCCCTCTCCCAGCTCTGCTACCTGTTCTTAACCTATACCTAATCTTTCTTCCTCACTCCACCACTTAATAAATTGCCACTGAACTATCTGCCCAGACTCATGACTTTGCTAGAGGTGGTGGAAGAGAGGACAACATGGGTAGCATCTCTCTTCTTGCTGAAGGAACTGCTTGCCTAAGTGGAAGGCCATTTCAGCCCACGACAATGTCCATGTAATAATTCTTAGAGAGATGCCTTGGAAAACTGATTTCAAACATGACAGACATATAATGTGGTTCGCAAAGTAAAATGTGCTTATCCAGCAGCAGCAGATAGTTGAAGCAGCTCCCTAATCTGTGACTCCCTCCAGCGGTTGGTTTACCGTAGTTTATAAAACCAGGTTTACAAACACATGTTTTTTTCATGAAGCTGGTCATGGTAAGGGCTAGGCAAACAATGCTGCCAGGAAAACACCAAATGGAGGCAGGAGGCAAGCAAAAACGAAAAACCGTCATTTTTAGTATTTGTTGTCACAGAGCACGAGGACTGAGCACCTCCTCCATGATGCTCGGCTGAACACAACCCCTCAGTCAGGTGCTGTGGGAGATAGGCCATCCTGCCATCCTTCTGCCGCTGCCAAAATCTCTCACTATTGCCTTGCGTAAGGACACGTCCCATGTCTTAGTTTTGCAGTTACCTTGCTTTTTTTGCTACAGGAGTTCATGTTGTTCACCTGCACAGTCTGACTGGTGAAAAATGATGCAGAAAGGAGAGAAGGGCAATTTTCGAGGCAAGCACATGGCAAAAAATTGAAGACATGACAAAAACCTTCCAGTTTCTACTTCTGACCCTATATACACAAATGAGATTTTTAAGAGAGAGACATTTTCAGAAAGTCGAGATAATCTCAGGCCTAGAAAAATCAAACAATTTAAAATTCATGAAGGTACCATCTTCCTATTTATAAAAGGTTAAATTCCCCTAAGCTATGAAAGAAAAACACCCTCTGAAGACCTGGGAAGGCAGTAAACACTGGTGGCAAGTGACAGGAATTGATCCTGCTTTTCTGTGCCTGTCATGTCTCTAAATTTTATTTCCACCATTTCTAGGGTACTGTGATAAGAGGGGCAGGGATAGGAAAAAGGATTGAGCTGAGGCAACATTATGGCCCGAGGGCGATGGTACCTGGGTCTCTGACTTTTTCTCAATTAGTAGGTCTCCCTGCCTGCCTGTGAGATGTGCATCTAACCGGGGACTTGGGCTGTTGCAAGGTATTGATTAGCCATAATGTGAAGTCAAATCTGAATAAAAAAGCATTGTGATCAAAAGCCTTTCATTGGAGACAGCATGCCCTCCAAGTCAAGGGTCTGCAGAATCTGATGAGCTCTGTTTCCTTTTTGTCTGAGAGAGATTTCCACGGTTTACTCATAAAGGCTCTCTTGATAGGAATGTCCAGTGGGCCCTCTGTCAAAAAACCTGATGTCCCAGATTTGACAGGTGCTTGTTAGTTTTTCATCCCAGATCACTCAACATGCACACAAAACTAGAAGAGGCGATGACTAACAATGGTACATTTCAAGTTGACTGCCTTGTCATTTTTGCTGGAAAATTCACTGATTCAATCACTAACATTAAATTGTCTGCATTAAAGGAAAACAAAGCATAGCCAGCCATGAAGTGTATTAGTTTTCTGACTGCTAGGACTTACACAGCTCAATACAATTCATTGCATTGCCTTGTTTGATAGGAACAGTTCATCCAGATCACATTTAAAACGAAATAAACTGCTCCTCTGTTAAAAATGACAACAACAAAAAAAACTTGCAGCAGAGAAAATTGAGAGTGCCATTTTAATTCCCTTTGTCTTTTCCTGGAATTTAGCTTTCTTCCCACTAAAAATGTTTGTAAATGTGGAAATCAACCTCCACACCTTTACTTGCATGAGCAACATCCTTTCAAACAGTGCCAGTCCACTAGGATGGCATATGAACACGGATTTCTGCTCCACTGTAGCTCCATCCCTTGTGAGCGGGGGTTGGTTTCTCTCAAAAACTCGAGGGAGGATGGAAGCTTATTTTTATGGACTATTCACATGAAGAATTTACAAGCCAAGGGTTTAGGCCAACAGAAATGACATATTTTGGTAATACTATCTCTGGGCATTATCATAACAAACTCCACACTTTGTTTCTTCTTCTGTAGTTCACAATCTAAACCCCAGGGCAGAGCAATGGCTGTGTGATGATGGTGGATCGTGGGACTCACTGGAGGTAACGAGAAGTCCTGTTCATATTGGTGTACAAGACCGTTGGAAATGGAACAAAAAAGACTAAAGCTTTTACTGAATAAAATGTTGCATAACCCATTCTTAGATATTTTTGAGTCAGTTAGTGAAATGGGTGTTTACACTGAGATCTTGTAAGTGATAGTTTATACTTGAACTTCTTTCCCTTATACTTGCAATATTTCTAGCTTCTAAGGAACTACTTGTCCTATATATCAGCAAAAAACCACCCCTAAAAGACATCCTCCTTCCCCACCTCCCCTTCCAGTACTAATGGTAGCTCCCAGAGGTCTCACCCAGGCAGGCTGGGATTAGGGTTCAGTCCCTTTCTGTGCCAAAGGGATTTTAATACTACTGTCCCCCTCCCGACGGAGCACCCTGACCATGGGCATGTGAGCTGCCAATCCGCCCCGCTTGGGACAAGAGGAAGCCTTAAAACACATGCAACCAAAATGTGATTCGTGGTGTCCGGACACATAGGGACAGGAACACAAGGACCTTGCAGTGGTCACAGAGTGAAAACCCTGTGAGGTATTCAAGCCAAGGCCCTGTTACAAGCTGGTTTGCACTACTGCCTTCCAGCAGAGCCAGGCTGGATGAAGTTGGGGTCAGCCTCTTCTCCCAGGCAACTAGTGACAGGACAAGAGGGCATAGTCTGAAACTGTGCCAGGGGAAGTTCAGGCTAGAAATTAGGAGGCATTTCTTCACAGAAAGGGTCGTTAGGCATTGGAGTGGGCTGCCCAGGGAGGTGGTGGAGTCACCATCCCTGGAGGTGTTTAAGAAAAGATTGGACGTGGCACTTAATGCCATGGTCTAGTTGACATGGCGGTGTCAGGGCAAAGGTTGGACTTGATGATCCCAGAGGTCTCTTCCAATCAAACCTATTCTGTGTGATTCTGTGATTTTGTGAAATGTCTCCCCTTTCCCCCGATGGTGTTTTCCTTCCCATGAAGGGTGAGCATGGAGCGGGTCTTTTCCACCTATACACCAGCAAATGGCAAAGGTGTGAATTATTTCTCCAGGCCTTCAGCCCCCATTGCTCACAGCACTCTATTTCCAGCCCTTCCCAGCACTGCTCAAGGTTGTGAAAGCATAATGGAGCCCAAAATATTTCTTGCTGCAAAGTATTCGTTGTGGTAAATGTCAGCTATAACAATAAGGCACTGAAGGCTGTGCATTAGCAAGCTATTAGTGCATGCTGAGAGTGCTCTGGTTGCCTTCTAATGTACACTCTGCAATGGCCATTACAGAGTATGACTCATTATTTTTACATTTATTTCACATTTTTAAAAATCCTTTTCAAAACACTTTTGCACAATTTCAGGAGATATGTTTTTTCACAAGGAAAAAAAATGGTCCTTATGAATAAAATGTGAAGAGAAAATGGTAGGCAGAGATAGTCTTCAGTGCTTCTGAGTAAATCTGAAACTGACTGATTCTTTCTTACCCCACTTTCTTTTCCTGTGTTTTTTTGACTATCATAGACTGATCTCTCTCCTCCCAGAGTCATCCTTCTACCTTTGCAGTTTCAGTTTATGACTGTGCAGCAGTTTTATTTGATTAAAAATAGCACTTTGGCAGATACATGACATTAGGTGTCTGCGTTTCACACCAGAAAAATGTAAAATGTCCATAAAAGTCATACGTTGATCCTGGAAAGCTATGTATTCCTTCAGAGGGGGAAGATGTCACATGTTCTTTAGTTGAACCTCTCATTTCTGCCTCTGCCCCATTACTGTCTTTGCTTATCTCCCATCCCCACAAAATGCTGAAACTTTTGCTCATCTGCCTTTTCCCTATTGTGCATTGAATGCAACAGTGTGACAGCTGTGCGCAAAAGATAGTATTGATGTAGGCAGGTTATAATTACAACTGCTAACCCTGCTAAGAAAAATAAGGTTATGATCAATTAGGCTAGGATTAATTCTGCCTACCTTTAAATACCTAAATGAGGTGTTTAAATTAGGACTGTAATTGCTCTAGGCTGCCTTAGTAATGAAGTGAAGGTTAGATGCCTCCAAAATGTGTTTCAGTCAACCTAAGGGCTAAATCATCTTCTTTTACTGACAAGACTTTACATGACAGTGCTTCTAATTTTATCAGCTAAATGCTATAGATAATCTAACTTGGAATGAATCTAGGCCCTGTTTTTTCCCCAGCTCTGTTTCACTATTTAATGGTTAGGTATCTACAGTGTAAGTATATATTCTTATAACATCAGCTGTCTCCATAATACTGGAATGTCAAAATAATGGTGTATTTTACTGTTGATATCCAAGTAGCATGCTATGAGGTCCTTTGTGAAAATGCCCTGGAGAAAGGATGTTTAAAGAACAGATTGGAAAAAATATAGAAACTTACAAGGTATTTGGCAGGGGAGCATGTAGAGATCACAATTCTTTGCAAAGCAATTGTGCATGTGAGTGGGAGAAGGTAGTACTGAAGTGCTGAAGCCATTTTTTTAAAATATAGGAGAGTTTAAATATATATGGAATCAGACACTCTGCTACTGAATAAAACTGACACTGAAGGAATATTCAATGTTATGTTACAGCCTCTGAAAACATAGCAAATGTCAGAAATGCCTCTTCTAAAGAGTCCTCACTCTTGTTCAATAACTTCAACTGTCAGAGCGTGGAGCTGTATCAAAAAGGGTTTCACAGAATCAAAAGGTTTGTTTCTTAGCAACTCTGTCAACAAATTTAAATTGCTGCATATCACGGCTGTTCCCTAATCATTTGCATGCAAGATTTGTAAACACAGATTTTCATTGTGCATCCTGTTGTCATGGCTGGTAGGGAGGCAAAATGGGACAAATACTCCAGGACAGGGGCAATACAGGTGCTAAAGCAGAAGATGCAATACTAAATAAAAGGTTCTGTGTAGCTCACTTGACCAAAATCTTGTCTAGTTCACTTTGCCCATGAAGTAAAAACTGGAGAGGCAGCAAACCCAGTCATAGATGTAGTACTGCAGTAGTCCACAAAGTCAAAAGACTGAATTTTCTTTTTGTGATAAAAAACATTGAGGATGATATTTGGACCTTGTTTACACAATAATCCAGAGGCCCAGCTGCACTGCAAACAGACATGTATGCTAGCTTTAAATAAACTTGTTTCGTGTTTTCTTATACCAATAATATTATAGCTGAGGCAATATGTGACTTGGTTGCTGGACATCTGCCTGGGATCAGAGGAAGGCTTTTGCAGCCTGAACTCAAGGCTATGCTGGTGCAACTGCTGTGCTAGGTGCTTCAAAGCTTTTCAGATATGTCTCAATGAACTCCAGTCATGTGTACCTCAGGAATGCAACGTTAACACACCGTTGTCCTTTTTTTTTCGCTAGTATCATTATAAGATTGTGGTTAGGAAGTGACAAATATAGTCCATTTTAATTTTTATATCATTTCAGTTGTATTTATTATTTGCTGAGTGCCTATAATGTGCATGGTACTAGAGGACACACTTTATTTGATGTAATCCATTTTAGATCCACTTTGTATAATAGGCTAAGCATATATAATATATGTAAACTTCTATGTCTCAGTATGATATAACAGACTAAAAGGGTATGCACACTTTATATGTTTATGTTTTAAGATTTAATGAATTCATCTTATCCCACACATCTAATGGCTCATATACAAAATCTCAGCTCATTCCACATAATACCTCTGTTACAGGTTTAATGTTATTTATTTGTATTGCAGTAATCCCAAAGGCTCCTGCTCTAAAAAACCACTGTGAATAACTGGATCAAGAGATTGCCTTAAAGAGTTTGCAGTTTATAAAAATAAGAGAGAGGGAACATAGGCACAAACCGGCACCAAGTTCATAGTCCAGTCCAAGTGACAGACACAAGATGAGGTGTTGATTTCTCGTCTCTAACCAGTGGGTTAGGAAGCCCAACTTACAGTCACCTGGAGTGGTCTGTTTCCAAAATTCATATAGCTGTGTCCTGAGCCCTGCCTCCGTTTTACCAGGGCCCCTGAAATTCCCCTTGCTGCACCATCGTACATCCAAAATGTCTGTTGCATGACAAGAATGCTTGCTGGGTGGTGGGATAGGGCATGCCTACCTGCCCTGCTGTGTGACTGGCAGGAAGATGTGTGTTTTGGGCATCTCTCAGCAGTACTTCTAGCTCCTGGATGTAGCAGTCAGAGTGTGTGGGCCTAGAGGGCTTCCAACTATGTAGCTCTCGTGTTAGATCATGTTATATCTATATTTTTCTCTGTCCTTGCTATGACTTTACTCCTTCCTTTTTCTCCACTACTCCTGCTTTAGGGTTCATGTACCCACTGTCTGTGAAATGAATAACTCATGGTAGCACCAAAATAAACCAACCCCCAAAACTAAACAAAAAACACACCTGGAGCATGAAACAAACCTTAGAGAAGGGAGTCTGAAATTCTCCAGAAGAATCAAATTCAGATATACATCAATGTGCAAATTTATATTCTCCACAGGTGTCACAAGAACCACCAGACTTGATATCCAAGGAAGACATGATTGTGCCTCTTTTTAGTCTGGTCCTAAATGACCTCAGCTGATAAGAAAACTTTTCCCCTGCACCTTGCTAAAGGAGAAGAAGAAATACAATAAAGCCCAGTGCATGCTATTGATCAGGTAACAGACTACAGCAAAATCTGAAAACAGAGATGTACAACAGGTGGCAAAGTCCATTTTTCTGGCTACTGGAGGATACAACAAAAGACTTAGTTCTACTAAAAAGAAAAATAGAGCAAATTTCATTCAAATACACTAGTCAAAACCAAAAAGATTATCCTTCCAAACAGTTGTTAGTTAGAGATGCTGTGAGAAGGTTAGTATTTAATAGAGCTGAGTAGCACCATGGTTCAGTGCAGTTTTTTTAACACTAGCATCTAAATTTGACTCAGGTCACAAAGGAAAATACTTTTGATGCATCCTTGCCTAATCCCCAGGAGTACCCACACAGTTTGGAATAGTAGACAGTCCCTTCTCAGAATATTACTAAGTCAAGGTCCCAGCCCTGCCAGAGACTGACTCACACCGAGAAGGGCTAAGAGCCATCAAAACTCAGCATCTGACAGGCTCAGCCCAGAAACAGCAAGAAGAGCTGGACTTAACTGGAGGATAAATGCAGAACTCTAGTAGCAGCTTTGCACAAATACAGTCTTACTGTGAATCCTTATAGAAAGTGGTACAGGTGTTAAATTCTTGTCTTCAGGAGTACTTAAATATCTTCAGTTTTTCCAAATGTTAAATAAAATAAACATTTGAGTGCCCAGTCGCAGATATCGCAACTGTTCAGAATGAAAGTATATCAGATGTTGTGATGACTTCCATGCACTTACTGTCCTTATGGTAATCTACTGAAAATCACTTAACCTTATTCTTTGTTTTATGGCTTAACAGCCTAGAAAACAATGAAGCAACTGTGATTGTTGATTGCTACCTAATTATTATGTAGGGAATTTGTTAAGATATACTTCAGGGAACATGAATGGTTATGACATAATTCCCATGACAGACATGCCACCGTAAGTCAGGAAAGAAATAGTTGTCAAAGTGGGAGGACAAATACACTGTGTACTGCAACTCTGCGTGTGCATGTAAGACTGACTGTGCTGCTTCTCAGTAGCATCTCCAGAGTTTCAGGAAGGAATAGGCGTCCCATCAACATAGACAAACATGTCTTGTTCCACCAGAGTTAGCAATATTGATTGATTTTCTCAAGATGCTTGTGAACCTCGGCATTACAACAGAAGAACACAAATAATTGCCTGTCGTCTGGATATGACAAATAGCAGACCGTCTTCATATCTTTCTTTGGGAGCATACTGTCAGAAGCTCTTCTTGAGAAGGAACGAACCTTTAGCTATTACAGGGCTGACATTCATAGATGCAGGTAATGCCTTTAAAAAAACCAATCTTCCAAATAATGATTGATAAATTAATTGGTTTCTAGAATCAGTTGTTCTCTTTAATACTTCTGCTTTATATATTGACAACTTCTGTCTTCTGTTGCATCCAAATTTTGGTGCAAGCCTTAAAACCACAAAAAGCTGAGATTTTGCATACTGTTGTAGGGACCACCGTTAAAGACAACATTTTACCCACTATTGTTGAATTTACTGGTCTTTGGCAACCTTCTGCCTATATGTCTGATTGACATTTCTCTGACTTTGCTGTGTATCCTCAGGCTGGACACAGCTGGGGTGTGGAAGTACCATAACCTCAAAATGCCAAGCTGCGCTCCCGTCCTCAGAGACATTGCATTACCCCAAAACTGATATTCACAGTACTGTTAGAGCTCATCGCTTGTGCCAGTCTTTTTTCATTTCATGAACGTGTGGATTCATATGCAAGAAATGGCCACTGTGATTATCCCATCTGATCTTGTATTTAACGTGCACTGTAGGTTTTCTCTAAAATATTCTAGTTTGAATTAGACAAAAATCTCAGGGAAAAACAACCAATATGAATTATAAATTGCTAGCACTGAAAAAATTACCACGTGCCTTCAGAAATTGTTCCAGTGATAAATTTTCTCAGTGTTAAAGATCTGTGTATTCTGAATCTGACTTTTATTTTTTCTCTGGGATTTTATTATACCTTGGTTAAAGGGCAGAAGAACTTTCATTATCAGAATACTGTTTTTCATATAGGTTCACATTGGCTGAGGTCACAGTAGATCTGGCATTTTTAAAAATACTGTTAACTCCATAACTCTTTCATTACAGCAGGTGCTTTACAGCATTCTTGTTGCTTTTTTCTAAATCTTCTTAATCTACCTAAAATCCTTTTTGAGATACATACAGAATTTCAATATCAATAAAAGCACTTCCAAGTAAGTGCAAGCAAAAGTCAGTGAAGCTCTCCAACTGCTACTTGAGATCTCTTTATACAAACAAAAACACTTGTCCTTTTGGTAAAGAGTGGCATTGAAAACCGACTCCCTTACTTTGATATCTGAACCTTTTTCTAGAGTTACTGCTTCAAAGGATTTTCTTGTCTTATGATATGACCTATAGTTGATGTTTTCAAATACATTGTGTGCAGCTGTATCTGTAACACCTATTCCTTGTTTGCATGAATGCTTATTACTTGTAAATCCACAGCTCTTTGGTTCTCTTTGGTACAACTGCTTCTGCACCCGACATGCATGTTTGTGATGGCATCTGCCTAAGCAATCTGGTTACTGTCTCTCCACTAAATTTCTTATGAAGTGTAAAACATTATGTCCAGGCGGTAATTACCTCATTTACTTCAGGAATTTGTTCCTTCTTTGCACCATTCTTCTTTTTAAAAGCTTCTTTTCTTGAAGAAGGTTGAAGAAACCTCTGCACCCCCACTTCTAAGGAGGGCTTTGATCAACAGAACTAGGATGACTTCCGTTGTCACAAGCAGCATGTAAGTCACCTTTTCCTCCCAGAAATGCAGCATGCACATGCCAGAATGAATTCAGAACTGTCTTTCTTTGTACCCTGTGAATCAAGACTTAGTCTGATAAACATGCAATTTTTCCAAACAGGGCAAGCATTTTCTTTAAATTCAAACTGGACTCTTGTTTAGCCTCCAGTCTGGCATGCATCTCCACATAATTCTTTGTCAAGACTAAAAATTTCTTCTTTTTCTTTATTTTTTTAGTGAGATTTTTTTCCATTTTAACTGTATTTTTTTTTCATTCTAACAAGTAACAGAAAATTAGATTGCCTTTTTTGTGGGTGCAGACTATGATCAAAAATGCTAAAAAGGGCTTTGGATCTGGAAACGTGGCTAGGAATCATAAAGCTTCTGTTTCTGGTTCATTTTTAGTGGCAGCATGCTTGTCTCATTCTGGAGTTATTGTCCTCTTATGAAGACCAGATGTGCGGTTCCTGATGTCTCTTACACTTGAATCGTCTGTATTTGCAATTGCAAGTGGCACAGAAACACCTTCTTCTGTTTGAAGGCTTATCATTTCAAGCTTTCCTGATTTCCCCACTCAAGACAGAGTAACGCTGTACCATCTGCAATCCTCCGGCAGTGTGCCAGTAAAACTGCTGGCTGAAATAATTTCCAGCTTCACACCAAATTTGTGATAGAAATACAAGCCCCACTTAGGTGCCTTCTAATATGCAGTATTGAAAGACTATAACCAAACCCTGCTACTTAAACCATGTTGCTGAAGCTGTTGTGCTGAACATGGAGCCTGTTTTGCTGTTTATCTCACATGAGATGGGCAGGAGTTTTATGCCATCCATTTCTACTGGGCACCTGGGGTGGAATGCACCTTGCTTAAAGGACCCTGAGGACATCCACACCTCAAAGTCTCATTTTTTTCTCTGTTGGTTGTAGGTGGCCTGAACCCTTAATTGGTTTTTCTTACACTATTTTGCAATTTGCGGTAGTGTTAGAGGAAATTAAAAACTGTCCATTTAAAATTTCTGTCTTTACTGTTACCTCAGACCATGAACATCTACTTATTTTGACAAATAATGCTTGATATTTTGCTGAAATAAAGCCCCAATGAGCGAGTTTTGCTGAAGTAAGGAATGTGTAGGGATAGGAAATCATTAAACACTTACCCCCAACTCTGTCCTCCCTCCTCACTGGGCTGCTGATCAGATTCAGGAGACAATGTGATTGAAATTTGCTACACTGACTGTAATAAGCACCTTGCCAGGACCAAGCATGGCAGCAAGATAACAGAAATAATAATAAACCGATAAGTGGAAATAAGAGCTCTTTACTTTTATTGCTCTCATATAGTGACCTATGAACTTCCAGCTGCTTCTCTGTCCTTGCCATCATCCTTGCAATATGCTTTCAGATATCTTCTAGCAGGATGTTTCACACTGCAGAGCACTTTCCATTTTCAAACACAATAAATCCACTCATTATTACTAAATAAATCAGCAAATTAAATACATCAGATGAAGTACTAAGTTAGACAGATTCTCCTATGGCTATCTGCCTTGGTGGAGCTGACATAAACTCTGTATTGACTTTATTAATGAATCCACCTCCAGCCACAAATTTGTATGCAAACTGTCATGGGAGCTCTGGCATTAGCCACATTTTCCTGCTCGTTGTACAGTTACAGTCTATATCTGCTGTCTACAATAATTGCAGGAAAACGTCATTTTGGGGAAGCATCTGCCACTCGGATGCTCCAATGCTTGAGCTGCAAGCCTCTGTCCCTTCCATGCAGCTCCAAATAAGCCTCCGTTTGCCAAAAATCAATTGCAAATGCAAAAGAAATGCAACTATGAAGACAGGCAACTTGGTCAACAGCCTCATGAGGAAGCTATGTCAACCACGCAGTTTGTCGCCGGTTCATCCTGGGCACTCCTTGGATCATGTGGGTTTTTTGTGTCACCAACCCCTTTGCCCTGTGTGGCACAGCTTGTCTGTAAGGACCATCTTGGGTCATGCTGTCTCCACAGCCTGGCCGTGCTTTTGCCTTCCTTTTGGTGGGACAGGTTTTTCTGTTGCTTGATACAAGCCCTCAGATGAACAAAAAGGGGAAATATCCTACAGATGTAACAAGGAGGATCCTACCAAAGGTTAGTTCTTTCCTTCTGAGGGCGATTTACAGTTTGGACTAAAGTACCAACTGGACAGATTTCTCATAATTTTTCTGACTGGCTTGTTTGTTTGACTTTACCTGGCAAGATTGCTTCTTACTTTATTTAGATTTTTTTTTTTTTTTTTTTTTTGAACAGTATCTGCATAGTGGTCTGATGAAACCAATGTATTTATTTCATTTGCAGGTAGTAATGAAAAGAAATAATAATAACTAATACACTCCCCCTGAATGAGAAAAATAAATATACATAAAACAGATGAGGAATGTCTGGTGAGTTATCTTTACTCCTGTATCACTGATGAAGACAAGCATATCGCTGTTGTTTATTTGAAGTCTTTTAAGCCTTTCATCTAGTGATAAAACACCGAGAGGACTGTTTGTTATGACAAGTATCAAACATTCGATTCTGATAATATCTGGAACCACTGGTAATAGCCATTGTCCACAGTAGATGTTGAGCCCAGGCATTTAACCCCCAAACCTTTCCTAATAGATGTTGTTAGTGTGGGCTCTCATAGCTCTACAGCAATAATATTCGTTGTAATTGACCCACTCTCTTAGCAACAGTGAAAGAAAAAAAATCCTCACAGTTACCTTAGCCGTCACTTAAATTTACACATTAAACACTGCAAAATCATGTTTTTTCAGCCAGATGGTGTTACCGAAAGGAAAGAAACATGAGAATATCTAATATTCAAGAGTCTGCTGCCCATTTTCTTAATGTTCCTAAACGAATGTTTCAGCTTATTACACTAATAGAGGCCTGCCAAGTCTTTGGATTTATTGCTCTAAATCAGTGGAGTCATTGTCATTATTAGACCAGTTGCTAGTCAATACTAAAAAGCATTCATTAGCTGCAAATGACAGAAATGGTACTACTCTATAGATTTTTTTATTGTTGTCCAGAATGCATGCTTCCTTTTGAAAGGAATAATGAGAGAAGAATTAAATGAGAGGTCAGTAAGGATTTTACCGATAAGGAGAGCAATGTGGTAGGAATCCTTATGCTGTTGCAGAGTTTTTTCTCATTTTGAGATGCATAAGAATTTGAAGACAACAGGAGTATTGATAGTGTCTGTGGGTAACTGGTACATATGCCTTTAACAATAGCCTGCACATTGTAATTTGAAATGCGTTGGCTTCTGTGAAAATGTGAGGATTAATTGCTTTTCCATACTTCACCTTTTGCTCTTGGATGGTCTATTTTATTTGCAGTCCAAGATCCACGAGCTGCTTCTTAGTTCTGACATCCCTTAGTCCTGGGCCTTTTCTTGACTGTGGATATTTGCTGGTTTTGTGTGTTATGAATTTTAAAAGTCCTGAGCCAGACTTCTGAAAGGTGCTGGGTTAGGTCTTCCCTTTCTGTAGCCCCTGAATGGGAACTGGGCACCTAAATCCTTTAGTTTCCTTTGAAAACCTCAGCTGTGGTTCCTCCTAAAAGGCACAACAAAGATGACAGACTTTGAAAGGAACTGACATCTAGTAGCTTCCTTTGTTTTCAATATGGGAGCTGCAGAATAGCAAGCCTCTATGAAAATTTTTCGGTTCATGTCAGCTTCTAACTGGGAGCTGAATTCTTCGGAAATGCTGGCCAACAACTATCACATAAAGATGATATCTTAGGATGACAGGTACTTTGACAGTGCGCAACAGTTAAATAAAAATTGCTGAATTCATGTTATATTTGGAGGTAACTGCATTCAAACTGCTCTTTGCCATTTAAAGAGAGATGTTCCATTTTTCCACCCAACAGCCTGACTGCTCTTCCTTTCCTTTTAGACTTATATCAAAACAATGAAACGTTCAATTCAACATTTCTTCCAGTGCAACATTAAAATGATGACACAATAACCAAAATAATTATAGTCCTGGAACATTAATTTCTTTTTAAGCAGTCTGAGTCTCTGAGAGAAGAGCCTGCTTAAATTGGATCTTCAAAGAGAAACGTATTGCCACCAAAATAACAGTTGATATTAAAAACAAAACAAAACAAAACCCAAAAACAACAACCTAAAGGGATCTAAGCTTATTAGAGAAATATTAAGTTTTAAAGATCTAGGCAATTTCCAGAGATCTTATAATTAACAAAGGAAACATTTGGAATGCATTGTATTTTCTGATTGTTAAAACTGTCATAATTCTATTAGCAAGTTTAAAAAGAAAAATATTAGAGAAAATATTGCCTCCTTGGAAATTTTCTTCACTTCTCTTAATTAGCATGGCATTAACTCCTCTTTTGATAAAAGGTTCTGCCTTGCTGTTTTATGACTGATAAGCAAGGACATTGTCCTGAAAAAACTCTTCTTGTGCAGATACTTAATCATAAGTACCTGAGCTATAGGATTTTTTCCCTATAACTTGGAGACTAATCCATTGAGTGTCTCATTATATGAATGTTTTTTACTTATGGAGACAATGCTATTGACTTCAGTGAGTATAGGTCTGCAGACTAATACTTAAAACAAAGATTGGTTAAAAAATATAGTAATTTTAAGATATAGATGTATGGTCAGCTTTGGATGACTGATTCTAACTGCATAAAGCAAAAGGAAAAAGGTGAAGGAAAAATGCCTAGAACTCTTATTCAGCAAAAGTTCCTGTTTAAATAATTAAAGCAGATTGTGCCCAATGTATAAATTTCTCTGTAAGACCCTTTTTTCCATGGAGAGTTGAAGTTTTGTTGAATCTTCTATTTCTAACTCTTAAGTCAATTTGTAGGAGGTGGTGTGTAAAAGCACTTTAGTAGGGAAAAGCAGCAATCTCAATGCATCAAAGTTAGGTGGTAGCGGGGTTATCGCTCCGTGAAAATCACATAAACATTCCACATATGAAATTTTATTCATCAGGGTAAAACCCTCCAAGGGTTTCAAAGATGACAATGGTGTCATGAAACCTTTTTTTGAAAAAGGAAAAATTTATTCCACTGCTAAGATTGATTCTGTTGCCATGTAGCAGGCAGTGTGACGAAGCAGGGAATGAACATAATTGAGAAGAGAATTAGCAAACCTTAAATATCTGCTGCTGCAATATCATTACCCATAAACTTGCCCTTTTTCCACCCTCTTTTCCCCAAAGACTGACATCCCATAACTGCAGTGAGAAAGAACGCATTCTTTCGAACAGCTAAATCAACAAGGTCTCACATGAGTAGTGTTGAGTGGTGTGGTTGACTGATTTCATGAAAAACTAATCAAGTATTCATCATTGAGATCAAACACTTCCCAAGTAATTATTATCAAAACCAATCTGATAAGACCCGAAGAAGTGGCATTGCTGATCTAATCAGAAGTAGAACAGAAATAGTTCTTTCAGCTTTTGTAATGTTCAGGTATGAAAGTACAAAAATGTAATTGTATTTTATAATTAAGAAAAAGAAAGCTGTCATACTGTAATCAATTATTTCAAATCAATCATAACAATTTTAGTTTTGCTGGTTATTTATAAGAACACACATTTACAAATTGACTTTTTCATGTATGGGTAATTTAATACATGGAACAGAGATACCTTAGAAACAAAAGGTGTCATTTAAAGCTATTTCAGTTAAAAAAGAAAGGATTATGTGACTATAGTGACTAACAGAACTGGTAAGTCCATATTTGTAATATTTTTTCCCTATAATGATTATTTCTTTTTATACGAAAACACAGATATTTTCTTAAAAAAAGCAAAATAGTATTTGCAATCTCAGTAATCTTCTATTTTTAATGCATCTTTATTGATTAGAATTTTTGAGGCTAATTTATGAAATTTAGAAATTTTAAAGAATTTTACATGTTTTTAAAGCTACCAAAATAGAAATTGTGATGCCCCAGTCAAATCCCAGGACTTTATTTTTCTGGTCATTATTTTCAGGGAATAGCTGAAATATATCTGAAATGGCACAGTATATCACACTGCCATTACACTGGCTGATTTTGACAATATAGGGTTTCAAACCAATCATATTGGAAAAAAAAAATTCCTAAAAGGCAATTTTGCTTGATATTGCCAGGCTAGAATCCTTAGGTTCTCACATAAATCTTAATTGGCCCTAATTTTAATGACTTTATTAGTTTTAGTCTTAATGTTATTTATCTTCTCAGAAAATATTTTTCCATGTAGATTATTGTGTCATATATGAGTGACAAAAATGCTTAGAAGAATGGCCCTTCTTCAGAGTCTCATTTCTTGGGTAAGCAGCTTAAAAACTGAGTGTTAGGTAAATTTCACAGATTATTTTGCTAACTTATGAACTATTATGGATATGTGAATGTGGTTGTGGTTTTTGAAAATTAATTCATGAGTAGAATGCCAACATTTTAAAATAACTTGCAAATATGTAAACAAAACTATGAATGAAAATGAACCTTGCATCTTAAACCTGGGTTCATGCCTTTAATAGGCTTTTTGATGGCTTATTCACACTGCGTGGTGGTAGTCATTTAAATAAGATAATTTACAGAGCAACTAATAAAAATGAATCAGGATGGATGAATCTGATCCAGCCTAAAAGTTCTAAGCACCACAGAAAATGGTATCTTGGAGCTGCATTTTTTCTGCTGGTTGCCATTGATGACAAGCATCAGTGAATCATTCACCTGAAAGATAAATCTTGCCAGCCTTGCTGTTGACATGAGGGTTTTAGACCCAGAAGATGCTCCAAATACAGGCCAGTGCCCTTTTGTCTTATACAACTAGTGCAACTCTTTCTTACAGTCTAATTCAATAGAAAACATTTTCTAGTTTCAGCACCCCACAAAAAAGAACTGCTACTCTCTACAGTACTGTACAAACCAGATCTTTAGCTATCAAACCTATTTAAATACTATGTAGCTATTTAAAGAAGCCCAAATATTTTTTACTCCATAGACTACCGACTGCTTTGACTGTGTATATACTCCACAAGCCCTGTTTCTACAGGTTGAGCCCTGATTTTCAGCTGCAGATTTAAGTATCACTCCACCTCTAAGAGCAAGAGCTGCTGTGTATCTTGAAGACCTTTTTTACTCTGAACACACAGGTTAATATTTGTCCTTGAGATTGTAAAATAAAGGTATAATGAGAAAACATTTGAAAAATTGAAATGAAAGCAATAGGCCTGAATTCTTCAAACTTCATTCACAACTGGTAGCCCTTTATTTGTAGACAGTTGATCAGGTTATTTGATGAGCAAAGTTTTGACTGGTTACAAGTACAATAACATGAAGTGACGCAATTCTTAAAATTGCTTATTGCATTCATAGCCGTGCATTGAACATCTGCTGTGTTTAAGACTTCTGCCATTAATACACAAAAGAAAGCAAATTATTATTTTCCTTTCCTAGGTACATATTTTTAAAATGTCGTGTTTCCATTGACGTTCTTTCTTCCCTTAATTGTTGCAATATTTGCTGTATTATATCTATATATGTATTATTTTTTCTTCCTGCAAGCAAGGTATGTAGCATGAATACAATTCTACGTTAAGTACATAACATATGAACTACAGTGACCATGAGCTATGGTTTTGTAACAAATAGCCCCAATTGTGGCAGGCTTTACTTTCATAAAGGCTGTATTCAGTAGAAGATTGCTGCATATGCACAACTTCAGTAAGAATATAAAGCAGCTCCACTGCTTGCTCTCACCTTCTGCTTTGAAGTGTTATGATGTGCCATGTCTTCACTGACCACATTTTTAGAGACTTCATAACCTCTCAGGACCTTGGTTGATTATTGTTGCTGTAAATCTGAATTGTTAAATCTATAACCTTTAGATGTTTAAAGCATGAAAGGATGCTCACTCAACATGCTACATTATCCAGGATGGGGTGGGTCAGAGATGTGGTGACACCATTTAGCTCTGAGGTATCACTTCACCTTAGCTCTGAGGTTATTGAAAACGTCAATAGTGCCCATTCAGATGGACAATGTGAATTTAACGATGATCTCTCCCTTACCATTGTGCACTGATATGGGGTTGATTTCAATTTTAGTAACAGAAAGAGTCCCAAAAGATCATGATTCTTGAATTGTCCCTCTAATCCCTAGAGGCTACACTCTAGCTTTTAGTCTGAACACAGTCCTTGCTTTCTCTAATGACTATAAAAGTAGTTGCAACATTTTAGTCAAGCTCACAGTGAAAAGCTGCACTGTACTGTTTGTCAAAGTCTTTTTGAAAGATATCTGTGACAGGAAGTCTTTATAGGTAGAAATAGAAAAGATGCTTCAGATAGCATGTAGCCAGAAGATAGAGCTTCATCTTAAAACATTTGTGGTCCTCTGGCATTTCTAGGAACGTGCTCAAGAGATTCCCCTAGATTTACCGACAGCATCTTTCTGTCCTGCCATAGTTAGAGCCACCGTCAGTTTGTGACATTTAGGTAAGATAGGGCAATCCTCCCCATGTCTGACCAAGCCTGAAGTAACTAGAAAGGAGGCTTGGTGTGTGCAGCATATTGTATGTCACATCGCATGTAAGGGCTGCAGCCATAGGAAGTCTACAAATTGAGTAGGACATCCAGGGAGTTGCACAGGTCAGGCACATTGACAGACACTCCTCTGCCTCTATTCAAAGGTTTCTGACTTCAGGAAGGAGATCAAATCAATACTTGCTTTAGCTGAGCAAAGACATTTTTCTAAATATTTGTGGAAATTCTTGGGGAATCTCCCAGAACCTGCTCAAAGCCATGGAGAGGAATGGCAAAACTCCTATGGTGTTCAACAGAAGTAGTGCTTGGAAAGAAAAAAGCGTATGGCTCTTCTAGCTGCTTCACATCAAATTCCTATTAATTTTCTCTAATGTCTTCAACCACAGCAGGAGAGCTAAATGAGATTTGGCAGAAAAGTCTCTGCTTTAAATTCCCTCTGCCAAGCATTGCTTCTCTGAAACTTGACAAATCACATCACTTGGCTGTCTGCTAATTCCCAGCTACTCCTCCTCTACTGAGGACAGAGCAACTATTCCTGTCTCCCACTTTTGCTTGCTATGTTTGCTTAGACATCCTTTCTTTAGAGCACAAGCCATTTTTGCTTTGTGTTCCTGTGCTCAGACTAATGTTTGATACAGTAGTTTCTGGAGAGACTGGAGGTAGGTGTCTGAACTAAACAACTCTCCAGACTACACTGACTCCAGCTAATGCCACTGGAGACACATTAAGGAGCTCTAGATGTCCTGTTGGTCTGACAGCTGTCAGATAGAACCTACAAGAGATCCTTACCCTTCCTGAGTAGCAGCTGGAGGTCTACTAACATACCCTATGGCATTTGAAATGACACTAGTTGCCTGTGTGGGGACAACTGCGTTTAATTTGAGGTCGTTACTGACTACAATGGAGTGAAACGTGGCTTACATGCTGAGAGCTACATGCAGATCTAAATTTAGATGCCTGAATCTTGACTGAAGTCTCACTGTTATTCTGTCTTCAACAGTCTGGGATTGCTGTGGGATTGTGGAAAATCAAGGGTCTCCAGTAGATCCGGTGTCATATGTGCTAGCTTCATGCAGAAATCTTGGACGTCATTGGACAATCTCCATAGTCATATTATAATTAAGGCTGGGAAATGGAATATGATTTTTTGTGATATAGTCTGGACTTGAAATGTCAGTCATGGCATACCAGGGAGTTCATTTCCTGAAGTGCTAAAACACTTGTTAGTCAAGATTCAGTGTCAGTTTTTGCTGCTGTACATGAAGACTGTTGATGCAGTCCTATACACACATATTGTCCAATCACTCTCTGAGGAAGACTACAATGTGCTACTAGAATAATTTTCTAATTTTCTATAAATTGTCTTCAGTCAAATGTCTTTAGGACACATACTAGCAAAAGTCAAGATTAATGATTCCCTGGTTTAACATAGTTCTTATCAACAACTGAAGACAAAAACACTGACAAAAATGTATGTTCCTTACAGATTAAAAGACTATTTCCTGAATTATATTAACTTAGAAAATCAATGTAAGTCACCACGCCTGCTGGCAGTTTGTGAATAAAAGAAAATGGTAACTTTTAGTCTTAGTCTCTAAGAGTATTTTTGAGCAAATATCTGTGTGAAGTCACTAAAATATCTGGATACGAAGAGGAGAACACACACACAGACCCCTCGTCGTTACTCACAAACATGTTAGATAGCCCTCATCAATGCTTCAGTTCAGTCTTAAGCGTGTCAGAGATTCTGCTGAGAATGGGCCTTCTGCTCTCTATTATTGCCCTAAATGTTGCTTTTGACCTGCAATTGCTTCCAAGAAGTGTGGTTATGATACAGTACCTGCATTTTCTCAATACAGTCTCCAAAGCACTCCTTTTCTTTGCAGTCAGGCACATTACTGAGAACATGCAAGAATGAGCTTGGTCTATAGGGAAGAACTACAAGAAGAGGTAAGGCAAACAATGCAAGAAAGGTTTGAGAAACATGTCAGATTGCAAGAATTAAGGTTTGGGATGAGTAAGGAAGACCCTGGAAGAAAATCATAAAGGAGATGAAAAAGAAGTAAAAGAACAGAAATGTAACAGCACTCCCTAAAGGAGGTAAATCAGAAAAAATATTTTGGAGGAAATGTAAAGAGAAACAGAGAAGAAGCATGACTGCAAAGGACAGAGAAGATGCAGAAGGGATCAAAAAAATTCCTCTGAGAGGAGCGTCAGTAGAGAGAAGGTGGAAGAAGGAAAAATGCATTTATATGAAACACAGCTCCTTATTTGAGTAAATAGAGCTGGTTATTGCTTTTCATACAGAAAATCTTTTTTTGTCAGCATATTGGGTGTGATTTTTTTATTTGTTTCCTCAAAACATGAGACTTGAATGAAAGCTATATGTAAATTACATGGGTATTTGTATCAAATCATGTTGTCTGCCATTATAAATATATCTGACTGTCTTAAAATACATTTTTCAAAAACAATAGTTACTTTAACTTTATGATATAATCAAATAACTATTTGAAAATGGCAGTTAAACCCCTAGTAAAAGTACCAGTAAGAAACACCACATTAAGTTTAATTGACATAGATTACTTACTGGGAACTCAGTTAAATGGAAACAACATTCACAGGGTTACTTTTTTTTAAAAAATCTTTTTCTGCCAAAACTTATGGGTTATGCAGCCTACTACTCCCCAGTTCACAGAAATAGTGACCTTTAAATGGCTACCATGTCATATGTTTTCTATCACATGACAGAAGAAACTGCTGTTTGCCTTCTTTCTTGGAAGGAGGGAAATATCTACAAGGCGGAAGGAACTGCTGCCTAGTGGACCGTCAATTTTCTTTAAAATATAGATGGGATAGATGGATAGCGTATGGATAAATAGACAGACTTGGCACCATCACATGACACCGGGAGCTGAATCTTTAACTTCTGCAACCTTTTCAGACCACACCCTGGTTAACCTCACTTTAGTTTTGCTTTCATTAAGAGGATACCACAGAAACTTGTTCTTTTAGCTATCACTTAGATAATACTTAAGTAGCCCACTTTTTCTTAAAAAAAAGATATGTAAAGCTTGAGGACTTTAAGATTACGTGGATGTAGGGATCAGGGAACAAGCGGCAAACTTCCAGCAGAAATTTAGATCTTCAGAGTATTTAATATGTGAGGAAGAGTTTTCTCAGCATGAGCCTTTTGGTAGCCAGCATTTCAGGGCATTATCCAAATTCCTGGCCTCTGTTTTGGCTCATGTGTAACATTGCTGTGCCCCTGGAGGTGAGACACACCAGGAGAAGGAAACCTGGACTACAAATGCACTGTGCATCTTGCAGCTTCCAACGGACCCTAAGTATCTGCCACTGGGCCTGCAGGTAAGATACCTAAAGTCACCAATAAATGCATTAAATGTCTTAGGTATATGGCCAATTTTAACATGCTTTAGCCAGGCATTTAAACATCTAAGACCAACCATTACAGTCCAGAATGTGTAAGATTGTCAAATTGTCTAACTGCCACAGATTTTAATATGTTTTTCTAAGCACTCTGATGATCCGAGTGTTGTAAGCAGATGCTTGCAGAATCAGACATCCCACACCAAGCGGTGGAAAGACAGTGCACACACGAAACCAAACACAGCTCAAATACTTATATACTTACTGCATGTAAGTGGATGCAGTGGACATACATAGTATCTCCCAGGGAGCAGTGACCCTATTGCTGAATCATTAACACCTCTGTCCTAGTGCATGGAGATGAGTATGACACTACTGTTATTGCTTTTCATATGTATTTTCATGCCAGCACCAGTTTTTCTAAATATTAGTTGGAAAAATAGGTAGTTTAAATGAATATGGAGAAATCAGATTATTATTTTTTTTTGCATAGTATATTACAAAGACCTCATATGTACATACAACAGAGTTAACCAGCTCTGATGATTTTTTTTATGCATCTGTAACATTCTTAATAGCAAAGTGAAGCCCCATACTCACTCCTTTGTGGAAAGGAAATCAGTTGAGAAACTGTTCCTCGTGTAAGCCTGGTGCACTAATTGTGAATCATTTTGAGAAGCTGCTCACTGACAGCTTCATGCTGGGAAGTCTAAATGACTCTGTCCCACATTTCTCAGAGGGAGAGAGACAATGTGTAGGTCTTTCTACAGCTTGAATCCCAGACTCCACAAAACAAGATGTGCTAAGCAAGGCAGCAGCATTTAAGAGCCTAATGAATGTGCATACACAAGTACGAAGACACACTTGTAAGCTGGCACTGGTAAGGAAGAGTACATTATTCGATGTATCCTCTTTGAAAAAAAAATCAATAAAATTCATATAGAGTATGCTCATTGTAAAACGACATGTGCTGCATTTAATACTCACCGACGTGACACTTAACAAACAGTCTTGAACTGAGCTCTATTTGCATTTGATTTCTGTCACAGCTTGACAAAAAAGTCTGTTGCTTTCATCTGCTTTTTCTTTTTAACACTTCTAACCAAAGATGCATAGGTGTACCTTGCAGGCAGAATAAAAAGCAAAGTGCCCTCTAAAGGGGTCTTAAACCCTTTTCCCTATGTGTTTATAATGTACCCCAATGTTCAATCACTTTCTCAGCCCAGCAGAGATAATAAAGGATGATTTTAAGAGCTGTTGAATATTTTGTGAATTTTCATAAAATATACATGGATAAAAGGGCAGGAAATACAGAATTGTCCCAATCTTGAATGAGGGAACAGTCTTTTAGTAGAAGCTCTTTCCCACGTGAGATTGCAGTGGGGGCAAGAAAGGATCATACAACAAGAATAGAAGAAAGTCTAAAAGACCCACAGAGCCAGGCTATATCAGGAGATTTGAGATAATCTGAACTCATGCTGTGACCAATCCCACACATCTCAGACATCAAAATAATAAGTTTTCTCACAGTGATGCCTTTTACAGATCTGTAGCAGATCCACAATACATCGGGTGAGGGGCTGCACTTTAATAGACTCTAATATGTCTGTAGAAATAGGATCAAAGGTTTGACCCTTTAGTTTTGTGATTATTTTTTAAACTATGGATGTTTCCATAATCCTGGTGACTTAGAAAAATGTGAAATACTTAGTAGCACCTGCATTATTTTCTGTCATGCCAAGATGCAGTCACAATAGCAGTACAATTGCATGAAAACTAAATATGAGCAAGCAATGACTGCTTCAAACGCTGGCAAGGTTTCCACAGCCGCTTCCTTTTGTTTGAGGCTGCCGGTGCCGGTGCTGCCGCAGCTGCTGGTTTAACCCACCTCCTGGGCATTTCTCCATGTGCTGGCTTGTCAGAGCTTAGGCAAAACTACCCAGAGATTGCCAAGATTTGAAACTGGATCAGAAATACTGCCTATGTTCTGTAAGTGGATTTTAAATGCCTCAGTGCAGAAAGTACCTAAAATGCAATGCCTAACTTTTCTACGCAGGTAAATTGATACACCATGGGAAACCAATTTGTGTAGGAACTTAATCTTTGCCTGCTTAGCTTCCAGAGATACCATCACGTTGGTTGAAGTGCGTGTCTTGATCTCTTTCCTTTTTGAGTAGGAGCCCAGCCACTTCCTCAGGGCATGAACACTTCAGGTGGTCTCTGAGGACTCAGAACATGTGCTGGTCACATTTAATTCATCTCCAAGCACACTTTAATTGAAAGTTCAGCCAAAAGACGAGTGAGAAGTAACAGCCATGTCCTCCCTGTCACAACCTTGTTACTATGGCAGTACTCAGAGTGTGAAGGCCTGACCTCCAGATATCGCTCACTTTGTTTAGGTTTCCATTCATAGCTCCTAATACCCATAAAACACTCCTGTCAGGCTAACAGTGTATACAGCAGAAGTTCAAAAACCACCCTCTCTGGACTGCAGCATCAGGGCTGCTCAAATCTCCAATCTCTCTGGTTACATGGGTCACCATTTCCTCTTTCTTTTCCAAATAACTTTCCCTGAGATGTGGAAATGTTGTAGAATTGATTGACTGCAGCCCTGAGTCAGATGGTAAATTTCAAGACAGAAAGGGATTTCCAGAATAACTGGGAAGGGGGATACAGGACATATCAGAGAAAGGAAAGCAGTGGGTTCAAATCCTTTGTGGCAGCTCTGTGAACTGCCAATCTCTGAATTAGCTTCCTGCACAGGCATGATAATCTGTCAATTATTAAGAAAATTTAAAAATAGAGAATAAGATTGGTCTTTTCTCCGTGGAAAAGAGAAGACTCTGAGGGAACTTAATCACAGTATTCCAGTACCAACCACTGCTTGGTGGCTACAAAGAGGATGGAGGCTCTCTCTTCACTATGAACCACATGGAGAGACAAGGGATAATGGGTAGAAATTGCACCAGCAGAAGTTTCATCTCAACATAAGAAAGAAATGTTTTACAGTGAGAACAGTCAGTCCCTGGAACAACTTCTACAGGGTCATGCTAGAGTCCCCATGACTGGAGGTGTTCAAGATACAATGGGACAGGGTGATAATTTCATTTAGGATCCCTTTCCCATGAAATGTTGGACCAGATGATCTTTGGAGGTCCTTTCCAACCTGGGCTGTTCTGTGATTCTATGATTGTCTCTGTCTACTGTGGACATATTCTGAGCATGTCCACTGGATTTAGTTACCTGGTTCCTCCTGATTTGGATCATAGTTGATAAGAACTGGGACTTTTCATTCTGAATAACATAACATGATAACAGTCACAAGATAAAATGACTGTGAGAAGACAGGGAAAATGACCAGTAAAAAAGTGAAGAATCTGGAAGGTCAGTTGTCAGCTGGGATTTTTGGACTGCAAATTTGACAAGTCCTTCTTTGAATGAGGGTTTGCGCATCTGAGACACATCTTTACCTTAAAATACCAGCCCCCTAGCCCTCCAGTTAAAATCTCTTAAATAGTATATGGTTGGTACTTAGATCCAATTCCTAGTTTTGCCAGTGGAAATGTTGCCAGAATAGAGACTGAGGAAGCAGTTTGCTAATTTGAAGAGATAGAAACGAGTATTAATTTTAACAGAAACCTGTTCCTTGGTCACAGAAAATGGGACTCCATATGTACAGTAACTGAATTATTAAGTGGACAGATTATTTGCCTGAGGACATATATATTTGGCCTAGAAAAAAATCTGTGCATTGTGTTGCAGTAAATGAATTCTGGCTAATATAAAGGTACATGCTACATGTTCCCTACTCTTTCCTTTAGCTTACATTTTGATATTTATTGCTCTAAATGTAAGTGTTCAGAAACAAGACACATGTTGTAGAGATCCATGAAAACAATTGGAAGGCTTTTGTTGCTCAGTTTATCCCATCAGAGAATGGGGCTCATGTTTGACATGCCTCCTGGGCTCTGGTTCACCCATAAATTGATGAGTTTAAACATGTGGCCGTACCAGCTGGGGACAGTGGGACTGGCCATGGACATTAAGCTGGGCACAGGTTTTAATTCATTACAGATTAAGCCCGCAGCTATCAGATGAGTGCTGCAAATTCTACAGCTTTCTGAATCCAAATGTTTTATCTTGCAAACACTCATTTATAAAATCACTTTTTACAGCCCATGTTAATTTCAAATTCTGATTACCAAAAGCAGAAAAATGCCTCTGTAATTTATGTAATATTTATTTAAACTATTAAAAGAGAATCTGCTAACAGCGAGAAGTGCTAACAGATACTACTACTCAAGGGTTTTTAGCAGAGATGAAGCCTCCTTCATAATAGAGTTATGTAAGACATTCAGAATCTGTAATTTACTGAGTTTCAGTTTTAAATTGTACTGCCTCTTTTATGTATAGATGTAGCAATTTACTGGTCCTAGTTGAAATGTATTTTTGTTGCAAGGTTTCAGTGATAAAACTTGTGTCTGTTTCTTAATTAGCTTTAAGATTTCTCTTATTCTGTGACTTTTCTCTATAGCAGGAAGATAATTTCCATCCAGCCTGTTTCTTGTCTTTGTTTCCCTCAGTTTATCCTGAGTTTCCAAAGGCAATATTAATATATTTATACTAATTTTATTTACCCATCCCCTTGCAAAAAAAGAATGAAAGAATGAAAAAGCTGCAAATGTAAAGACCATAGTGAAAACTTATTTTCTAGAAACTTTACCTGCACCAGTAACTTAGTAGAGTGTTGCAATTAGGTTAAACTAAATAAAGAGCTAGATACAAGTTTAGAACAATACCGTGTTTTCTTAAAAAACCTAAAATAATTAGCATGCACAAAGGGTAACCTGGCTGGGGGACCTGAATACCTCTAGGTCATCTGTGGGAATATACGCTGCACAAATATCACCTGCAAATTCACACTTTATGCAGACATAATCACTTTGAGATTGAGAGAATTTGAGTGTATTCTGTTGACATTTTACTATTTATCTCTCTAGTTGCTTGTGGCCAACCGAGATAAGCTGTTATGTATACATATGTTTGTCTGTATATATGTATGCACACACCTCCACCTCATCCCCAATGGATGCATGCATTTATGGGCATGTAGACTGAGATAAATCACTGATTCAAACTGGCGTGCAGATCCACCACCACCATGCTGTGAGTGCTCTCCAGGTCCCACCTGGTGTTCACTCCTGCTGAGCCCTGACCATATGTCAGGGTCGTATCGAGGCATGCACTCTTTTCCCTTTCTCCTGTCCCTCCATGCCTCAGTTTTTGCAGGAGGGGGCTACTGTGGTCTCTGACACACCTTCTTGTCTGGATGGGGTGAGGACTCAGAGCCTGCGTGATGCTGGAGCTGGATGTCAGATGTAGATACTGAGATACAGGGGTTGCATCTGTGCTGTTAAACAGAAGGTGGCCCAGGAGCAAGCTCAAGGACAGGATCTCTGCCACTGCTTAGTTTTAGTGTACTCCCTGTCTCTCCTTAGTCCTAAGGATCGAGACCATAAGTCAAACTGAAGCCACTTTGTCCCAAATCCAAATATCAGTGCCCAGTCTGCTCTTATTCGGCAGTGCAGACGTGCTTACAGGTCAGCAAGCAGGCAGGAGGGCAGGAGCTCAGAGCTAGAAGTTATCGTATTCACGGGACCCAGTGAGCCACAGATGGGGACATGCAAGGCTCATCTTGGAAGTGCAACTAGCTTTTGGGGGCTCTGGGAAAGGCATAAACTCGTGAAGAAGGAATTATAGTGCTAAGGAAGCAGAACGGAAGAGGAGGTCAGGAATATGCTACTGGGGTCATGGTTTGAGGAGAGTAGGAATTGGAAGGGGAAGAGAGAAAGGTGAGAGCCTTGATCGTGGGAATGTTTGAAGGTAAAGGAACTTGAAACTTTGAGGATCAAGTTTAGCTACTCCCTGGCTATAGCAATTAATATTTATTAGAAAAGAGATTTTTCAAAAGGGTTAGTGCATATGAAAAATTCTGCCCATGCAACCTAAGGATTGTTTCTAATAACACAGCTGGAAGTGGCAGGAATAAATACAGTGTGTTGGTTTTCCAGTCTGAAAAGTGGACAACATGATGAAAGAAGAATTTCAGTCAACATGCC
>NW_009604662.1:82599-135139 GCF_000690535.1 Cariama cristata | reverse complement strand
AAAGAGTGCCAAAAGTCCAGAATAAGAGCTGTTATGGCCAGCTTCCAGCCCCATACATCTGTAACTAACCAGTTGCCTTAAAATATAAACCGAAAGCTCTACTTGCTGATGCAATGAATCTGTTCTTTTTCTTTCTTTATATATCCTTATCAGAAGTGAACAAAATTACTATAACTGCCAGCTCATAACAATAGCAGAACTAACCTTCTCCTTTCTGCTGACAAAGGCTGATATTAATAAAACAGCTTGACTGATAAAATGAGAGACTTTTATGGATATCTTATTTTTGAAAAAGGACTTTAATAAAAGAAATTGTTTGTTTTGATTTCAGTCTTACTGAAATGATTTTTTCGATTATTTTAATTCCTTTTTTCTCTTATTTTAACTAATAGATTCCTGATGTTAGCATGAATTTTCTGGGTTACCTGCAATGTGGCTGAACAGGTTGGGGTTTCTGCACTTGAAATAGGAATCTTCAATGTTTTTAAATGTACAATGTTAGGTTCACAAAAAAATTTTTGTCTTTTGGCTGATGAATTCAAAAGAAGAAAAAATTTACATAGAAAGATGATTTTAAAAATCCTTCAAAGAACACTGTTATTTGAAGAAATCCTTAAATCCAGAAGAGTTTGAATGAAATCAGGGCCCATTGCTCTCAGCAATCTTGAAAGATTTTAGTGGGCCAATGTTTCATTTTTGCTATTTAAAAACAAAACCAAACTCCTAAATAGTCTAGGACAAACACATAATAGTTCACTGCAACGTGAGCACCTGATCAGTAGTTCTGCTTTGAGTAAGAGACTGGACTAGATGTCTCTTCCCTTCCATCCTAAACTTTTCTTTGAGTCTATGAGTTTATCTATGTATTTGATTCTTCTTCTTAAGTAAAAGACTGTGCAAGTCAAGTGGTGGCAACAAATGCGAAAGATGTGAAAGAAAACTGACAGCTGATCATGCAAAACAGATCTATTAATTTTTGTCCATCCGTCTCCTGACTTTTGGGGATGGGGAAGGATAACTGACTCCTATATATCATTAAAAAGTCCTCATATGGAGAATATGTGCTCAAAATTAAAATCTATAATGTTGTGCATTTTATTTAGATGGCTGTATATTGAGACTGTATTTTGAAGGATAGGTTTTTTGTTTAAAAGCATGGTCTGGGATATATTAATATGTGATTTCAAAGAGGCAATTAGCGTCAACAGAATGAATTAGTTCCTAAGCCAACAATCATTGAAAATTTCAAGAGATATTTTGACATATTATAGCCTGTGTGCACACTTCATATTATGTTAGCACACAGGAAGGTACAAAGACCTCTGGATTTTTCTTTTATCTATATACTTTTCTGTACCTGCATACATTATCTATATTCATAGATGTGTATTCCAGTTTTCACTGCAACTAAAGAAGGCCTTGCAATTCACCTTAGGAGTACCTGAGTCTAACTGTATCTGGATAAGAACACATGTTATAAAAGATCAGGGTAACAACTAGCTCAAATAAAGCATGAAATAATTCACAGAATGTAGGATCAAATTTAAAGCCTACTGTTTTAGCTGAATTTTGTTCTATGCCCGTGCAGCACATGAGCATCCTTATACAAAGATACTCAGACACAAATTCATTCTGTTAAAATGTAAGTACCTGAGGTATCAAAGGCATGTAGTCCCCCTAAAGTTCATTTGTCATCTATAGTGAAGGAATGGTACCTGCAGCTTGCCTCATCACCACTGCAAGAAGTTGTCAACTACAGGAAATAAAGGATGATCATGTTTTTAATTTTAGCATTTCAGGTTTCAATAAATGGCATTTTTAATATTCCATAAATCTACATAGAATGTGTAGGTATTTTCTACTCAGAACACAGAAGTTGAGATTAACCAGGCTGCAGAATAATTGTATGATACATTCTCACATATTTGTAAATAAACTATATTGAGAGACCAATTGATGTCTTGCAGAAGGCTATTTTTAATTTTCAAAGATCATTCAGCTTATATCTTACATAGCCAGCATTATCAAATGTAGTAATGAAATTTGCCTCAGTATTTAATATCGCTCATTCCATCAACAAATTTTGGATGAGAAAATATATTATTATACCCATTGTAGAGATAAGAAATGCATTACTTCTTGATCTAGAAGAAGTAACATAGAGCACTGAACATGTGTCTGTCATACAAGTGAGTTTCTCTTTACATAACCTTCCATGTATGCTAATAGAAAGAAAATTTTTAATTTTATGCACTAATATGTGCCATCAGTCTTACTTTCCTCTAAAAGTCAAATCCTCTACTTGTTACATCACAGCCGGTTGCTATGGGAATTACTATGATGCCAGGAAATAATTTAGGGTGAAAGACAGATAAATTCTTAAGAAGCAAGTATATTCTCATGCAACTGTAATATTGTCATGTCCCTAATGATAAAAATGATAGAAGAAAAAACAGAAGCTACATGACACCCAGACAAAGTGTTTTTAACTAGAACATTTTTCAAAGTTTTCCAGAAGACATCAATTGCTTTTTAAGCAAATTGTTTTGTACAGAACTCCAATGGGAGCATTACAAAATGCCCTTCTTCAGTCTACAATTAGATTAATCATGTAACTGAGGGCTTGAATCTGTGCGCATTCTTATTCAACAAGAATATCAGTCCCCATCAATTTACTGCAAGAAAAAACCTCCATGAAAGCGATTTGTACACAAACACCTACCCTGCAGTTGCTCCTTGCCTCCAAGTTCTCTCGTTCCTGGAGTAGTATTTTATCTCCTTTTCTTGAAAAAAGAATTATCTCTTAATAAATATTTAAAAACCTAAAAAGACGTAAAAATTATTTGCTATGAAAGGTATATAGGAAATTGAATAGCAAAACAGTCAGTCAGATTATCTGGAAACTCCCCTGATATACTGATAACTTTGTCTAATAAAGTTACAACTCTGAGATAGTTTAAATTACATGAAAAGTGATGGTGCTTTTGTATCTAATATATGTTCTGATGTTATGGTGTTTTTCTCCTGTTTTATGTACTTTGAGTAAAAGTAATTACAATATAAGAAGATGCATGAATTCATCTACAGTCTTCCTCTTAGAGTGACAAAATCAGTTCTGATGAGATATCAAAACCAACACAGATACTCATTGGAATAAATGGAAATGAACTGACAATCTCTCTTTTCTTTGTACCTTACAGCTATCAGGAGCTGTAAGGCTCCCACACACATGTGGAAGCCTGAAGTGGACCCATACCAGGTGAAGAAGTGCTGTGGTGGTGATTACAGTTTTTGCTGTTCTTCACTCTCACTATCTCCGTTTCTCTGGCTCCCAGACAGAATAATAAACAGCAATCGCAAAGAGAGAAGGTTTTGAGCATTTCTTTAAAAGCATGACACCACTCTCCATTAGAAGGAAGAAGTACTCCTGGATTTGTCACATCTTTCCCAGGAGTAATGTCCCTATTCTAGGCCATTACAGTTGGTAGGTAGGTTTTAACATAACAAACTGAGCACATGCAGAGCTCAGTGCATATAGGGTACTTCATAGAATCATAGGATGGTTTGGTTGGAAGGGACCTTAAACACCATCTGGTTCCAACCCCCCTGCCATGGCCAGGGACACCTTCCACCAGACCAGGTTGCTCCTTTGAGGAACCCCTCCAGGGGGGGGGCCATCCACAACTTCCCTGGGCAACCTGTTCCAATGCCTCACCCTCCTCACAGTGAAGAGTTTCTTCCTAATATCTAATCTAAATCTTCCCTCTTCCAGTTTAAAGCCATTGCCCCTTGTCCTATCACTACATGCCCTTCTACAAAGTCCCTCCCCAGCTTTTTTGTAGGCCCCTTTTAGGTACTGGAAGGCTGCTCTAAGGTCTCCCGTGAGCCTTCTCTTCTCCAGACTGAACAACCCCAACTCCCTCAGCCTGTCTTCATAGGAGAGGTGCTCCAGCCCTCTGATCATCTTCGTGGCCTCCTCTGGACTCACTCCAACAGGTCCATGTCCTTCTTGTCCCCAGAGCTGAAGGCAGTACTGCAGGGGGTTCTCACCAGAGCAGAGTAGAGGGGCAGAATCCCCTCCCTCAACCTGCTGGACACTCTGCTTTTGATACAGCCCAGGATAAGGTTGGCCTTTTGGGCTGCAAGCACACATTGCTGAGTCATGTTGAGCTTCTCCTCAACCAACACCCTCAAGTCTTTCTTCTCAGGGCTGCTCTTGATCCATTCTCTGCCTAGCCTGTATTTGTGCTTGGGATTGTCCTGTGCAGGACCTTGCACTTGGCCTTGTTGAACTTCATGACGTTCGCACAGGCCCACCTCTCCAGCCTGTCCGGGACGCTTTGGATGGCATCCCTTCCCTCCAGTGTGTCGACCGCATGACACAGCTTGGTGTCATTGGCAAACTTGCTGAGGGCGCACTCAATCCCACCGTCTGTCGCCGACAAAGATGTTAAACAGCATTGTTCCCAATACCAACCCCTGAGGAATGCCACTCATCACTGGTTTCCACTTGGACATCGAGATCGTATTTCTGATCTAACTAGCAGCTATGTATGCAGGAAGGGGATTGCAATCACAGTTTTGCACATAGGTATATTAGGCCTGCCTATATCCATGCCTAGGTTTAGATGCTTTATAAACTCTTGATATTAGAAGGAAATTTGGCACCTGTTGAAATTACTGACAGTATTTTAACCAACTTAAACTGGGTTATAACAGCACCCTTCAAATGTAGTGGACTGGAAGGAGGAAGAGATTTTTCATATTACAATCCTGTACGCTAACTGGCACAACAGTTTTTTATTTTGACTGTGAACTTCAAGTAGGACTGGAATACAAATAACAATAACAGCAAAAAGTGAGAATCTTCAAATAATTTAATGATGGTATCAATCTTTTATATTTATAATGCCTTGTATTGTATCTGCAAAATAAGGGTGGATGAATCAGTCTGATACATACCACCTAGTCTTACTGTAAGAACAGGGGATTATTTCTGAAATTATCATGCTATAGAAATGCTGTATAACCTCAGGAGAAGGTTTCACTTATAGTGCTTAGTATTATCAGTGTTATCAACTCAAACTCCTTCAGTTGAAGAAATGACACAGTTAATCTCTTTCAAATTACATGGACTACATGAGGAATAACTTGTTCTAAAAAATACACTGAGCTGGTTTTGGATCTGCAGGGTAGATGTCTTCCTCATTTTTTACTAGCCAATTCTTTGATAACAGCTGAGGCAACCAGGAACTCTCTTACCTGCCTAGCTCATATCGTCATTACTTACCCCTCCTTCACATTTAATGACTCCACATATTGATTCCTAAACTACTAGAGGTGATGATTGAACTTATATATTTTTACAAGAATAAAACAGTCAGATTTGAATTTGCCGACGGAGACAGGAACAGATACGTTAAGCATGGAGAAGTTTAACTTTTAAGGCAGACTTACATTGATTCCATACTCTAATAACTGTAATAACTGGGTTAGTGGATACATAGTGTTTGCTTCTTCTATTTCCATTTACACCTCCTGTAGAATATAATCCAGTAGTCACACTCTTTAAATACTTTCTAGATGGGACATCTTAAGAAACACAGACAGAAGACTGCTCAGTCTGTGAGGTATGCCAGGCTTAAGATGTGGAACTGGCACGAGAGTTTTGACTAACGTTACTTTGAGCACATGTGGGAGAGAGAGGATGACACAGACCCGCAGAGCTTCAAAGTGAAAATCTTGTTCTCTAGAAGACTTTGAAAGCTTGAAGGTGCAGTGATGGTTTGGAGGGCCCAAGTCTTGGTGTGTCAAACTCTATTGCCTATTTAGTACCGGTTTATCAGCATAAACAGCAGGTTTAGGATGTTATGTTAGTCTTTAGAATGCCATGTTACATATAAAAACTAGCACATAATCCTCAGTCACATAACCTCAAGATCTTATATGATTTTTAGTCTAGTTAGCTAGTTAAGAATTCTCATATGTGTGTTTTTTCTTTGGACCTAAATAATGCACCAAGATCTAGATAAGCCTTCTGATGTCTATTCTGTGTCTTCTAGGCAGCTGTCAGTAGAAGTGGTTTGGATATTTACTTCACCTCTGGTATTTCTTTACCTCTGCTTTTAAGAAAAACGTGAAATTTAGGTCAATCTGTAAAAATATACATTATAAAGAAGTAAAATACAAAAAGTGATGTCTGAAGTTCTAGGCTGAGCTTATCTCATCCAAATCATGCTTGGACCATGAACTAGTAGCAACATATGCTTCATATACATGATATGATATGATTTGATATGATATGATATGATTTTCTATTTCACAAACCTCCTACTAATTCAGCTGCATCAATAGATCTCTGTAATGAAACAAATAATCAACAACATACACAAATTCAAGACTTAAGAACCTTAAATGAATATAGTCATTAATGATTAAAGTCTCCGTAAAATCAGCATGATATATGGGTGGAGGTTTTTTGTTGTTGTTTCAGATGCAGGATAAAAAACATCACCTCCTTGGGCAGAGGACTGTGACCCATTGGTTGGAGACTGATTATAAGAAAACACAAATATGAGAGATTTAAAACTACTTTCAGAGTGATAAACAGTAATAATTCTTGCTGGGAAAACAACACATTTCTCCCTTAAAAATGTAAAATGGTCTTTAAGGATTCCCTCTGAGCAAGAAACCAATGATGCATTTTGGTTTCCCTATAGTTCCTTTACTTATTGGGTAGATACATCTCTAATTGGTGTATGGGATTGTTCTTTAATTTATAAAGTAACTGTGGTCTCAGATTTTGATTCTGGATGGAACTCTGTTGGTCAAATTACAATGCCGTGTGTTTCATAAATTGCATTTGTAGCTGTTAGCCTCAACAGTTTGCCTCTCAGCAGTGGTGGAACTGTGTATTTTTAAGAATGTAATAAACACCATCCGCACATACCAAACTCTAGATGATGTTTCCAGTAAAAGCATTTTCAGAGCACTCTGGCCCAGCTACTGGATTTTACTGGAGTGAAATGTACTTTTACTCTTCTTACTAATGCTTTCCCCTCTTGGCATGTAAGATACCAAGATATTTATAGTTACTCTTCACTTCTTCACTTCAAATGTTATTTTACTGTGTTAAGAAAACAAATCAAGTCACCTATGTGTATAAATATCTTTAGTCCTCAAGATTTGTATAATTATTTCACTCTGCAAAAACAGTGATTTTTAGATTTTAAAAAAATCATTTACTGAAACAATACATAAGGCATCAGAAATGTTTTGCTGGAGCTTCTTTCACCACATGTTTGTGAAGACAGCCACCCATTAATCATGTAATATTACACTTCCTATATCACATAAAAAGCAAGTTATAGGAGAAAGAGAGTAGCAACCATGGATATGCCTTACAGAGCTGTTTTCTCTAATCAGCACATAATCACAAGGCTCTGTGAAGGTCCATCTGGCATTTTCAAAGTCATAATCATTAGTTTTCCTGCCCAGTTATAGCCAATGTTCTGATATGGTTGTTTCTTTATCAGGATACTCCCTGATTTCACAGTAATATACTGCAGCATTTAATCAGATCTTTGTTACGCTTTATGAACACCATGGTACCATGCAGAAAGAGCTGTTCTAACAAATTACTTTTCCCTTTTAGTGAACTTATTCAAATATTTATAAATCCTCCTCTATAAAGGTGTCCACTGAGCCTTTGGACTCAACCGCCATGAAATACTGTGAATATGTAGCCATGGCAATTGTCCCAATCTTCTGACTGCCCACCAGTTTATCAACCTCATTTGTTTTACTGGTAAGTTTTATCCTGGCCACTCCCTTTCTCATCCAGACTAAAGCAACTCTGTAAAATGGAAGTCAGAGAGGGGCATGCTTACCTGTAAACTTATCTTTAGGGCCACTTTAGCCTTTTATCAATCACCTTTAACTTCAAATAATGCTACATCAATTATACGTTACCCCAAGACACCAGGAAAAGGAATTCGTGTGCAACAGGATTGTCCCTGAAGGCCCAAGATACTGCCTACTGACATGTCAACACTGAAGTTTTATGTATACTGTTACTTTCAAGCGCATTTATTACACTTAACAAATAGTATTGTTTGTTGTTTCAATATTGCTTTTTACTAACTGTATGTCAAAGCTTTCATCAAACTTCTCCATACCTCAAAAGCAAGTGAAAGAGCTAATAAACTTTGGAAACCAGCTAGTGTGAAGTGCATTGGTTAATTTATGCACTGATAGTCACATCAAGTGTAGCAAGACTAGATATTCTCTGTTTCACAGTTGTAATATGAAAGTGTTAATTCTTGAACAACTGATCTTTTCCAAGAGTCAAATTCTCTGAAAAACTCAACCAGGTAAAAAAATAATGCCCCATCATGTTTTCGACTGACATTAGGGATCTGCATAAAAGAAGCTTTTCAGAGTTTCTGCTCCTTTGCCTAGGTTATAAAACAGGAATGCTGGAAGACTCCCACAGAGAACAGACTGAAAATCAACAGAAGACCTGGCACCACTGTGTTGCTGTGATCCCAGAGGAGAGGCAGATAGAGAGCTGGGAAAGGATTGTGTACCTTAATCTTTCTAATGGATCTTTTCTCTCTGAATATGCTGTGTTATACCCCGTACACTATTTAAAACTTGGGTTATCTAATAGCCCCTTAAATGTCATTGGTATGCTGTAAAGAGGACGATTTCACTAGTATCAGTTAGTTAACTGGCAGCTAATGCATTCATCTCCACTGCCAGTGTGCTTGCATCAAAACTGCAGCCAGTGAAGTCACTAACTTGCCCTTTAAAAATTCTGGAGGGACTTTGTGTTTATAAAGGTACTGAGCTTAGCAATAGTGGCAGATACTGCAGTGTTTCTAAGGATAGTCCCTTCTTTTTCAGATCTGCAGAGCACAGGTCTTATATTCTACAGAACTGTGGTATTCCAGTGTTTCATATCTTTGATAAGAGGAGAACAGGAGACCATGCACTTTTTATGTGGTCTTTGTTAGCTGATCTCAAGGGAATTGTCCCCATCTTCAGCAATTGATTTAGCCCGTGTGCCTTCCTTTTGGTTTTACACTCATATTTCTTATGATGTTTGCAAGATGTTTGCAAATGGTTGAAAAATCTCTCAATGTCTGGACAAATGCATAAAGATGGACCTTACTCTGAATGAAGATATACTTCTTTATACACTTTAGCTACTTGGGAAATAATCTTTCTTTCTGTTGTTACAACTGGTAATGTGAAATCAGTTTGGGAACAGAAGTTAGTAAATGACACTTTGAACACTATGTTATGCTTTTGTTGCCAATACTGTCTACGTAATTTAATCCACATATTTATTCATCTATTTTCCTTCAGCATAAGACAGAAACATTTGCACTGTAAGCCATCTACATATTTATTTATTTTTTTATTTTTTTTTTTATTATTTTTACAGGATTCCTTCAGTGCTCCTTGACGGAGTGGCACTCCTTTCTCTGCTGGTGAATAACAGCAGGTTCAACTGTACCTGTGTCATCTTGCATATTGTGGTCAGGAAAGACTGACAGAAAGTCTCTCTGAAACAAGACAGTTTGCCTCCCCAACACGGGTACCTCCTGCCTTCTCATTTGATCCATCAGTCATGGAGCTTAAACACAAAAATCTGTCAGATGCTCTTGAACTGTATGTTCATGTACTGAGTTTGTAAAATGCTTCTCAGATAAGAGTGTTTTAGTCATTTAGAAGCCACTTCTGCCACCAGTAGTAGTATTTTTATCTCAGTAAATCCCATTTACTGATGACACCACAAGTCACAGTTAAAAGTCCAGGAAGAGAAGCAAACCAAAAAATCTCAACAAGGATTTAGTCTTATTGACCTACATGTAATCCATGCTTACAGTTCTATGGTATGGTACCAAATTAACATACAGTCATCTGTCACTGGAGGCACTATCTATGCACTCCTCAGCTTGTTCACACATTTGAATTATCTCAGATTAAAAAAAAGGAAAAGCCCTTCCTCCCTGCAGTAGCCCAAAACTTTCCATACACTCTAATTTCAGCACTTATACATCCATTTACTAGGAAGAGATACTAATGAGTCTTAGTCTTCCACAAGCAGAGGACACCCCAAAAAGAGACCACCCAACTCATATAAAGAACGGTTCATGTGTCCCCTCCCCCATACAGATAATTACCTTTATTCTGCCTGCCTAAAGGCAAGCACAAAGTTAGACGATGCCTAATCAACCTAAACGGTTTTTATAGACAAGAGAGAGGGGGGTCATTTCCAGATCATCATGTAATTTTTGGTGAGTTGAATGGCATCTACAATAGCCCTGTGGGAGTATGAGGCAACTGTGCTTCCACCTTGGCTGCCTCATACCACCTAAAATTAAATAGGGTGGATGCAGGAGTAATAACCTCTGGTGAGTTGGGCAGAATCTTCCTCGTGAGCATCAATATCCATACAAAACTTTCAGAAAGTTACAAAAGGTTCAAGTAATACTTTTGGAGGTGGCAAGACCGGGGTGGGTTTTTTTACTGTTCAATGCATGAAAAAGCAAAGTATATTGTACAGCTCACAGGCTTAAAAAGGAACATAGCATGGTACTTGGCTCACACCATATACTGAAAATTGCATCTCATGCAGCAACTAAAGCATTCTCCTCTACTGCACAACGCTCACGTGCTGTGGTTGCTAATGCCATAGAAAACCCTGTAAATCAGGAATTCTCTGACTGACGCAGCTAGCCAGTCTTACACTGATGGCCCCTTCTCTTTGTTTCAGGATTTTAAATGTATTTAAATACATTAATAACTTTTGTTTGTCCGTGTAATTAACAATCCCTGAAATCATCATTACCACTGCTGTAGGCAAGCAGTACAGTCTGTTCATGAACATTAATTTCTGTACAAAAGTTTGAGACCCTCCATTACCTCAATATGGGACCACAATGCACATAGTGGGACCCACACAGCTTAAGTGGACTGAAACCCTCTATCCGCATTAGAGATGCCTACTACTTTTTATAGCTCTGTTTTTTTACTTTCTTTCCTTTACTCTTAGTATAAGAGAACAAGTCTGGTTCTAGTATAGCTGGTCCGAAGCCAGTGAAGTTACTTCAGGGATGAATTTGACCCATTTTATGTTTTTCAAGAACCTAAGTAACAATAAATGCCACATCTCTGCCACAGCTCGAATGCTGTTCAGAGAAGAGATGTACAATACATCTTTGTCTTCTTCCTGCTCGTAACGAGCAGTGTAGGTCATCGTCGTCATTAACATTTGCAGCTGATGCATTTGCGTAGTCTGTATGCACTTCTTGGAACAGCACAGACCTTCTCATTGTTTTCAGAACCTTGATTTTTCTTAGCATTATCATCATCCAAATGTATTTAAGGATGAAACTATTAGAAACACAATTGGTGAATTAATGTCATGAGGACTGCTGCTGGCAGCTCATCAATTTTTGATATGCCACTCAGACAAATGAAACATAAGCCACCCAGAACAAGGGGACCTTTTGACACTTCAAAGGAAACCCCTATGGGTGGTTTCCTCTTGAAGCTGCACTAAACTGGCTCAATCTCCTCAGCTGGAAGCTGCCAATGTCTCATTAACCCCTAAACAGGCCCTGCATGAGCTTTTCTTTTCAGCTATAATTATGCCATGCACTCCTGTTATGCTGTACTGAATTGCAACACTGTCACCAGCACATTATAAACATCCACCCTAATTGAAAAGCAGATTAGACTCGTGTTAATTAGTGAAAAAGCCCGCCCACTTGCATGCATTATGATTGCCTCTTAAATACTGAGGGTGTTGAAATCCCTCAGAAAGACAAGGCAGACTTAATTGCAATAACCTGCAAATTAAGTTTAATTTACTTTAAATTTACCGGTTTAGCAGGCTCATTTGATGGTGTTAATGTTCTAGCAAATTAATTATCTGAATTAGTCATGCCTGGTGGAGTTTTGCAGCAGAATACATTGTACAGTGGCCTATTAATAACAGACAAACAGGACAGGATTAATGAGAAGATTATGCTAAAGTTCTTTTTTAAAAACAAGGATCTTTCATGAATTCAAATATAATCACCAAAGTGCAAATACAGACACAGAATATAAACAAACTGAAATTTATTACACTCTATGGCATGCCATCTAAGAGAAACAGTAAAACATTACCCGTGAAATATTTGATAGAAAGAGGCTTCTTCTATGCACTCAAGTAGATCACTTCTCACAGCAAACCATTTCCCATTATCTGGTATCTCTCTGTGAGACTTCAAATACGTAAGTGCTTTCGAGAGTACTTGTACTACAGAGAGAGAGCTGATAAATAAATTAGAAATAACATCTCGTACGTTAATTCCATAGTCCACTTTGTGGCTTATGAGGCAGTAGAATTGCTTTTTTGTATTCCATTGCTAACCACTGTCTACTCCAGTTTAAAAAAAAAAAAAAAGGAAAAATAAAAAAAGCCCTCCACAGAGATACAGCTGCAAATAAACTGCAAAAGCAGCATCCTCTGCTCCCTATAAAAATACAAGTTGAAAAAAAATCTCTTATAATAGCCTTTGGAATAGCTCTCAAAATAAAGATATAATTGGCCTTGTAAACAGTGTCAAGGTACAATCATTCACCCTGCAGAAAGTGTTGGCTGACATTGCATGAGGAATGAAGATAGCAGTGACAAATATCCTTTTTAGCTGGTCTTGATCATGAAAGTTTAGTCTGCTTATGTGCTAAGTGTTGCCTCTTCCATTAGGGTCCACAGCCATCCCAAAGATAATGAGGTATATTCAATTCAACTCTGTCTCCCTGTGGAAGGCAGGAGAAGCCTATGGGAATGCAAAAGATAATCCTTGATGAGTGTGAACTGAATGTGATTGAATATAAAATTCTGGATTATTGATTGGAATCTGTATGTTGAAGCTGTCATTCCCTGAGCGTAGCTGCATCCTGTGTTGGTTTCAAAGGGCTTTCAGGCTGGTGTGCAGAGCCTGGTGAAAAAGCCCAAATTTACATCATTCTTGCATATACTGTAATGTGTGGACAATAAAAATGTCACCCCTTGAAAAGAAAAACTGAATGATGCATTCCTTAAAAACAGATTATCTCATTAAAGAAGGAAAAGTTTGGTAAGAGTTGCTTTACGGGACATATTTTAATTTTTGAAAAAAAAAAACTAAAATAAAAAAATGGTTTCAATATGTTTTTTTGTATTGTACTGATATATCATGTAGACCCTTTCTGCTTTCCTTATTATTTCTTCTTCTCTCTCGGATAAAATTACAATTTGAAGCACTAAATGCAATTGGCACAAAAGTAGCCATTATTAAAACGGTCAAAAAACGAAAAGGAAAAAAAAAGGAAAGAAATTCTGTTTTAAAAAGCTTGTACATGAAGGGCTGAGATGACTTCAGTAAGAACCCATAGGGAATAGGAACTACACCATGAAGGAAATGGATTCCTGTGACACATAAACAAAAGGCAAATGACTAATATATTTACATATAACATGTGGTGTATTCATTGCACACCATGGTGACAGAATTGTTTATTTCATTTATAATTTATACAGCAAAACCTTATTATATGTGTAACTAATCTGCCTGATGATAATATGCAGTAGGAGATTAGGTTTCCATTATATTCTGTCATTAAGAACAAAAGATTTTCACTTGTTGGTTAATTTTTTTTTCTTGATTCCTATCCCACAGCACACACCCTATACATGAACACATTTCTCTTAAATTATTATGATGCTGACCTAAGTAGAAAGTAGCAAGGAACTTCTAAAAAAAAAACTCTACAAAATCCCTCACATATGAATCCACTTAAAATACTCTTCACTTCTGGAATTTCTTATATCAGTAATGACAATATACAAAGAACCTCTAACAGGTGATGTGCATGCATCAAAAAAAGAAATGTCAGAATAAATATAGGCTCCAGAAAAGCTTTGCTGTGAGAGAGAAAAAAAAAATAAATCTAACATTTTACCAGAAGCAGCACTAGAATATGTGACTAGACAGTTCATCTCAGACTACAGGGAGCGGGTGGGTGGGTAGGCAGTGACGAGGGAATTATCTTGATATATTTTCCACTGTGGCACACAAGACAGTGCAGTTCTCTGAAAGGAATTGTTAGCACCAAGCCAGTAATTCCCCTCTGTGGTGTTACAAAGTGTGTGTATTACAAAGAGGGGAGGGAGAGGGGGAGTAACCTGCAAAATGCTATATATATTTCCAACACTAAAGTACATATGACCTTGAATTCATTTAAATGTGCTTATCAAAATATGAATGCTGAGTCAGAAGCACATACACATGCACATATGCTGAACTTATTTCTTTATTACCCTTTGGAAAACAAAAATCTACTGTAACAGATGTGTTAGCCTGTGTAGTTGCTTAACTCTTTGCAAGTCTAATTTGTATTGCGTAGTGAAATCAATGTTTTGCAGAAAAGGAGAGCTGAAGAGGAACATGCTTTTAAACAACAGACGATATTTTCCTGTTTAACTCAGAGTTGTCAATCACCTTTCAAAAGAGTAGGTCACACCAGTTCAATCTAAAAATCTGTGCGAAGCTTTGATAGTTTCAAAAGAGCGTGCTAATACAATAACTTTTTTGGATAAAGTGACAATCGGTGTTATGGGTGTACATAAAACATTGACATCTTTTACTACCTAAATGAACGTACTGCACAAATATCACCTCGGGGACACACTATCAGTCACCAGATCCATAGTTTGTTGACCATGAGTGCTGACAAGCCTGAAAGTCCAGGGAGCAGATGAGAAAGTGCATCTCAGCGTGCAGACAGCAAGCAGGTAATGAACACTGCCTGCTTTTGGGAGCATTGGGAGTAGTATGAGTGTGCACCAATACAGTCTGGGGACCAACCAGCTGGGCAGCAGTTTTGCAGAGAAGGGCTGTAAAAAGCTGTCCTGGTGGACACCAAGTAGGCCATGAACCAGCAGTACACCCTTGCAGGAAAGAAGGCCAACAGTCTCCTGCGCTGCATTAGGAAGAGCGTTGCCAGCAAGTCAAAGGGGGGTGATACTTCCCCTCTAGTCAGCACTGGTGAAGCACATCTGGAATGCTGGGTCTAGCTCTGGGCTCTCCAGTACAAGGGAGGCATGAGCATACTGGAGTGAGTCCAGCAAAGGTCCATGAAGGTGATGAAGGGACTGGAGCAACTGTGATACTAGGAGAGGCTGAGAGAGCTGGGATTGTTCAGCCTGGAGAAGAGAAGGCTTCAGAGAGGTCTGGTGAGGGGTAGTAAGGAAGATGGAGCCAGATTCTTTTCCATGGTGCCCTGTGATAAGACAAGAGGCAATGGCCTCAAAGTGAAATACAGGAATTTCCATTTAAACTTAAGAGAAGGGAGGTCAAACACCAGATTAGGTTGCCTAGGGAGGTTATGGAGTTGCCATTCTTCAAGATGTTAAAAACGAAAACTTGCTCCTGGGCAACCTACCCTGGCTGTCCTTGCTTGAGCAAGGGAGACGCAGTAGGTGATCTTCAAAGGTCCCTTCTGACCTCAGTGATTTTAAAATTTTGATTCTGTGATCTTTTCTGGACTGAGCTGCAATAGAGGACTGTATCCCTTAACCCACAATTGCTTCACAGTATTAACTCCCTTAGAGTCTCATACAGGAAAAAAATGAAGAACAAGCATGGAGATTTGGTGATTGTCAAAGCAGAGAAAAAAAAGAAGGCATCAAAGAGGGCTAGTAGAAACAGCCAATGGGGAAGTGTAAAAGTACCATGTTATGTGGCTTTGTCCTATGAAAGGTCCAAAAATCTTGTTAACATCTGATTTTTATTGTTTTCTGTCTTTTCATGGCCACTACAGTTTAACACCTGCACTGGAAACCATATAAAATAAGATATTCCCAGGGAAAATCTGACAGCAGTAGCTGTTCTTCAGAACGTCTACGGAAATGGAGTTTTGGCACAAACCAAGGAAAAGTGTTAAACATGTTTCCTTAAAAAGCGTTATGTTATTCTATTTATCTAATTTTAGTATATCAGCTGCCAGTGGAACCATGTTGCTAGAAATAGAAGAGGTGAACGAAAGAGATTTTGGACTAGATTTTTGTTCAAAGCTGAGTTCTTAGTAAAGCAGCCCTCCTATCACTTTCTGAAGGACCGAGGCTATTAGCTTGGTCACGGAAGTATGTTAAAGTGGCAATATGACTGCTGGTTCCTAGCTGGCTTGGACCTGGAGTATAAGCCTGGAACATACAGAAAGTGAGTTCAAACCTGTTTGCAAAAACTGTACAGGCATACCCTATATAGGAGCTGAGCATGGGCCCCTGTGAGGGACCAGCAGTGAATATTCAGAAGTATCAAAGGATAGGGGGGGGCCTTAGCTGAAATTTGGAGATTATTTTGCTTGTGTACATAGATTAAAAATGCTTGGGCATTCAGACTGTAGATTCCAACTGCACTCAGTTAAATAAGTCCCTAGTCAAGTTAAGGTTGTTTTACTACTGTGCTGCATATACAATTTATTAACAATTCTGATACCACATGAGGGTAAACCCCAGCTGGAATACAATAAGATTATGCAGGACTGTTACTTCTACAGGGCTTTATAAGGGCTGGAAAAGGTCTAAAGATTTGCAAAAAGTCATAGACATGTTTCTTTTGCCAGACAAATTGAATCTACGCAGTATTAAGAAAGCAAAGACTTCAAGGGTATTCACAACACATCACATCTTGTTTAAGGTGCTAAGTTAGCAGCCTAGGTTTCCTGCTTGGATAATGGAAAGAACCGGGTTCTTCCAGGAGATGCGTCAGATCACCTAATTACAACTATACAGGTCAATCATGTTTCATGCTAAATACCTAAAGGCAACATTAACATGCCATCTGCTATTTTAAATGGGACCACAAAAAATTGTCTAAGAAGCAACATAAAGCTATACACGTAATCAGTGAAATGAGAATACTTTATCTGTTGTTATCCTTTCTTTGTACCGTGTTAGAAGGTGAGGAAACCACAGTTTTTTTCCTACATTTTAAATAAATTGAATGGACAATAATTTTAGTGCCATACCAGCAGATTACTGACTCCTCCCTTCTTGCATTCAATGCATAATACATAAGTAATGTTAATGTTTCTGTGATTGCAAGAGCCTTCTCCATATTTGTATTCCATTGCCCTAGACGCCAGAGAAATATACACTAGCAGAAAAGCCCTACCATGACCGCAGTCTAGTTTGGAGCTACTGCATTTTAGTTCCTGTGATTCAGGCTAATAACCATTTCAACTAAAAAGAGAACTGGGTCCAAAATGTGACAAATAAATGAAAAAAAAGCCAACAGAAAAGCATGCGAGGAACTTTAGCAGACTGCTTAAATTAGATCCATGTGGGAACAGATTCTTCCTATGTAAATTTCTGGGCCTAACTGTTAAGTTTGATTTAAGTGACCTTAGGCACGCAATGATCAATGTAGTTAGAAAAGAGGTAAAGGCAGAAAATCCACATACTGCTTCAGAGGGTCATTTGATAAAACAAGTTGAATTTATCTCTGGAAGTGCTTATCTCTTTCCATGCATTTTGTGTGTACCTTGGTCAACTCAGCTAGACACCTAATTTTATCTGGAATTAATATAAATTTTGATTGTGTTTTTTTGCATGCTGGGACTATACAACAGTAGTTCATTATCCTGCCCTCAACATTCTTAGATATCTTTTTTAAATGTTAGCTGCACCAAAAGTGTCTTCAGCTGATAGATGATCCTCTCAATATAAGTCTTTCTAAGTCTCCATGCATTTTTTATTTATTTAATTTTTTTTAAACATCTGTCTTTGAAGATAAATCCTGTAAATAAAGATGGTTGTAGAAAGATAGCCTTTTGATTAGTTGTCTAAAGGATAATCAGAATATAGTGAGCCTACTTGGCCCAAAACCTAACATTCACACTTAGTATCTCCTGTTTTCTCCTGGTCCTTCTCCAGCTGACTGTCTCCCCCATGCTATGAAGAACTTCAGTATCCCAGTTCAATTTTGTGTCCTGGGACCCAGTGGGGTTTAGCTGTCACTATTCAATGGTCTCTTTCTCGCAGATCCTTGAAGTGCTAGTCCAACCAATGTGTGAAAATCTTATGCACTCTGGCTTTGGCAGTAATAAAAAAATGCTTTGTACTATGCACCTCTCCCAGTATTGCAATGGTTTAGAAATTAATTCCATGTCTGAGGTATGCAAATTGTGCTCATTATGTATATACTTAGCTGTAAGTGGCAGTCTCTGAAGAATGAGACAAAGGAACATGAGCAACTTTCTCTAGACTTTAAGACATTTGAGTCAATGAATCTTCCTTTTTGCCAAAATTAATCCAGCTCCAAACTTCTCAAAAAATCTTAAAACATGTTTTTCCAGAATTGTTTTTTTTTTCTATAAAATTAAGATTAACTCTAAGGAAAATATGAATAGTTTTTTCACTCTAGTTTTGATTTGAGGTGGAGGTTTCTTTGCATTGGTAAAACTCAACTTTTTCTACTAGACTCATAAGGAGTTTGAGATACCTTTATCCTACAGTTGCTAAGCTCTTCTTGTCTTCTGTGTTTGAAGTTTCTCTCTTACTTAATACTAAAGGAAGAAAGATGATAGGGATTAAGAGTGCCAGTAAAGAGGTTGCGGTGAAAGGGCATAGGGAGTTAACCAGTTATAGAGGACTTTAGTGTCAGGAAAAAAATAAATCACGGACAAGGAGAGGCAGGAGAGGATCTAAAGAGAGATCTATGTCTTGTATTGGTGAACTGTTGTATCCCTCTCTATAGAACACCAAATGGAGATGATCAATAGGAATCAGAACAAAATGTCCCCCACAAAAAATTTCCTACAGCAGAGGTTAGGGCATTCTGCTGCAGACAGGTTCTTCTTTCCATGATCTCTGTGGATCCCGCAAGGAGGAAGTTTCTGCAGTTCATTTGGGAGGACAGTGCATAACCAGGAAAACAGGTCTTGAAGATAATTACTGAGAGCACAGGCAGATACAAGCTACTTATTCACATTAGAAGGATTATGATTGCTGGTGTTAAAGAACTGATTCTGAGTAGTTACATCCCAAACAACTGAAAGTCATTAAATGCTTGTTTTAAGTGCTTGCTTGCCTGCCTCCTTTCCTCTCCCCCTTGTAATTTCCAGAGCTGTACATGTATGAACTTCATTGCAATGGTGTCATGGTGTGATACCAATAAGGTTGCTCAAGGAGGGTTGGGTATTTTTGTTCACTGAGTGCCTGAGCTCCTTAGATGTGATAGATCAGCATAGCTCAGTTGGATTCAATAGAGCTCTGTTGCTTTACATCAGTATATAATCTGTCTGTATCAAATCCAGTCCGTATTCACTTAGTCTATGTTGGAAATGTTTGAAACAAACTATAAAAGTGATCCCTTTTTCTGTCCTTCCTCACTGATTTAGAAAGGACTCAATCTGTAGGGAATTATAAATCTTTTGACTGTACTATGTGTTCTTATTGCATTAAGTCTGTGGCCATGTAAAAACTGTCATACTCAGTGAAACTTGCAGTCAAAAGAAAAGAACCTAAAATACAAAATATTCAGCACTCAGAAGCAGCATCTTATTTGTACTGGGTGTCCATGGAAAGGTTTTGGTAGTGGTGACCTCTGCGAGGAGAGACCGGGACTGCCCCATGCCAGATACAACCAGTTCCAGCAGACCCACCGCAGGGAACGGCTGAGCCCCTCAGGCAAGGTAGTGGCACCTTGAGGAAAATGTGTTTTAAAAAGGGAAAAAAAATGCCACATAGGCAAAGAAAGAGAGAAAAAAAGTGAGAAACAGCTGCACAAACAGCAAAGTCAGAGAAGTAGGAAGGGGAGGAGGTGCTCCAGGTGCCAGAGCAGATACTTTCCTGCAGCCCCTGGAGGACCCCATTCCAGAGCAGGTGGGTATTTCCTGAAGGAACTGTGACCTGTGGAAGAGCCCATGCATTGAAGCAGGTTTATCCTGAAGGACTGCAGCCCATGGAGAGACCAGGCTGAAGCAGGTTTTGAAGGACTGTAGCCCATGGACAGGGTCCACTCTGGAGCAGGGCAAAAGTGTGAGGAGGAAGGAGCATCAGGGAGGAGCTGTTACGGACTGATGGCAAACCTCCATTCCCCATCTCCCTGCACCACTTGGGGAGGGGTAGAGGAGCTGGGAATGAAAGAGTGAAATTGAGTGTGAGAAAAAAAGGGGGTGGGGGAGACGTGGTGGTTTAGTTTTTGTCTTTGTTTCTTGCTGTCCAGATCTTTTTCAAATGACAATAAATTATTTTTCCCCAAGTCAAGCCTGTTTTGTCCATGAAGGTAATTGGTAAGTGATTTACCTGTACTTATCTCAGCCAACAAGATTTTTCATCATAATTTCTCTGTTGAGGAAGGAGTGTGAGTGAGTGGCTAGGTGGGAATTTGGGACCTATCCAAGGTTAACTCACTATGCTATTCTGCTGTAAGACATATTTGCCAACTTGCTTTTCTGATATATGGTCTCTATATCTCCCTAATCCAAAGATTTACATTGAAATAACACCGAAACATTTCTATTCATTTATTTATCTACTTTTGATGGACAATGATTTTGTTGAAAAATTCCCTTTGGGAAGAACTTGAAGTATTCAAAAATCTGGGTCAAGTTTATGGTTTCAGAAGAGAAATAAGAATTACACTTTGATAATGTTTAAAAGTGTTATTTTGATACTTTGAAAACAAATACTTGATTTTTTTTTTTAAATTTTTCATTTTACTTAAAAATTGACCTTCAATTTAAAACAAACAAGCAAATATTTATATTGTCTCTGGTACTGTTTTATATCCTAAAAGACCTCTTTTTGTTCATGCTGGACAAAATTTTTTAGTTTACTTGAAATTAATATATGGATTTTTTTCCTAGCTAAAATCATATATTGCTTCTATCCAGTGTGCTATGGGTTTGTTTGTTCTTTTTTTTTTTCCCCCAAAATACCCTTTCAATAAAGCTATCAAGCCAAAGTATCTTCTATCCACTTAGTTTTGAGACAGTTCTCAAGTGTAGCACTGGTTGTAGATTCTTACCATTCTCTCATAGAAGTTATTCTTATCTCCTTGTATGTTTAATTTTTTTTTAACTTTTTGAGAAATAGTTCATATGAGACTTCTCTCTTCAAATTTCTAGTACTTGTTAATAATAAAATATATAACTGACATTATGGTCTTTGACTGTTAACTGCAATTCATAACTTAGCTAATGTCATGGGAAAAATATTTGCAATAGACCCAATATTGTATCTTTTAGCAGTGATGTGACTGCTATTTTCCTGATATTCTTTAAAAATCCTGATGTCCTACATTCATGTGACAACATGAGAATTCAACTTTTATTTCAAAATAAAAAAACTCATTCATCAGGCTTATGAAGAAAATCTCAAAAACTAAAAGTAAATTAACTCTCTACCTTCTGCAAATTATTCTTTCAAATCTCAAAACTATAGATCAATCTTACTTTATTCTTTTTTTTATGTTGTTAGTGTAACAAGTATATCTTGCCATAGATTTATGAAAATTCCATGAGTATAACAAGTTTATGGAAAAATATTACCTACCATTGTTTTCTTTTCAGATTTAAATTCTTTTATAACAGCTTATTGCCCACCTGGCATATAAATGACTAGGTACTACAGAAGCCAGGGAAGTTTCCTGACACAGACGTGATGTAACTGGGAAGGTGGTAACACACTCTTCTCGGGCTCACGTTCTACAATCAGTCCATATGGCAATTTTGGCCCATCGTGAAACCACAGCGGGAGAAGCAAGAGCAAAATCTGTGACCCTTGGAGGAGTCACACAGGGCATCCTAATCCAAAGATGTCATTAGTCTCAGTGGATGAACTCTACACTGCTGTGCAAATGCATAACTCCTCTGGCCAGGTAAGGCTTCTTCGTTTCACCACAAGCTATGTACTGTTACATATGTACAAGCTCCATGTGAGTGAGATAGAAAGAGGTGTAAATTGAATTCTTCAATAGCCATGGTAAAGCAAGTTTTGGTACATGGAAGTGAGCATCAGGAGATCAGTCTGGACTCAGTATTGACCTGTTCTGTGAACTCTGAACTTTTCTGAGAGCCTTTTCTTTAGATTTAAACTGCTTCTTCCTTCTTTTCTCCTTAATAAACAGGAATACTTGCAAAGACATAAATCCTGGTCCTTCCACAAAGCAACATCAAGGACTGAATACGTCAAATATTCACTTTTAAGGGACTTATGCATTGGACATAAGCATCTTGCAAGATATGTCAATAGCACTAAAATCTCTGTGTGCTTCCTATTGTGCTGGAGTAGTGAGTGTATTTTGGATGTAAAAACATGCACTTTAAGTAAATAGGTACCGATGATACCTATTCCAAACCAGAAAATGCACAAGTGATTAAAATAGAAGCAGATAAATATTCAGGTTGCATTATATATTGAATTGTATTATATATCGACAAATAGATAAAAGAGGATTGGCTGTCCTGGGGGGTGGTAATGAGATATGGACTCCTTCACCTTTAGATCACCCTTGTGATTCCCAGCAAGATCAGGAACTAACAAAACGCGGCCTGAATTGGTGATGACAGTCCAGTTCCTTACTGCCAGATGTTCAGGTAATAAAAGTACCTACAGTGACTGGCACCACACCACAATCTCATCAGAAAATTCAAATTAGCTTCCTCACCAGCTACCGAAAGGCCATGGAAAAGGGGGTCCTCCAAAAGCCGGGCTGAAGCACGTTGTGAGGAAGCTCCTAGAATGGCTTCTCATGCTGTATCTGTTCTGCGGATGCACACACAGCTCCCGTTTCTTACAGCTATCATATCAACACTACATTCATTTCCATTGCAGATTTAAAACAAGAACAAACCCCAGTTTGTGCTAACATCAACCATGAAAGGGAATACGCAGTTAATATATCACTCCTTTCACTCGGGATTTGTTGTTCATCATAATTCAGTATGTAATGGTAAAGCAACACCTCACTATTCAGAGTTTATTTTCTGTGATGTTGCCTGAATATCTGAGGTTCCTTTCAGTGGACTAATCAGCCCTCTTTATTAGATGCAACTGTATATTCATGATCCTATTGGGATAGATAGATTCTCTATAGTTTGATAATAAAAATATGTTCTAATAGGTCTCCTTGCTCTCGATTTCTTGCACGAAGAAAGAGAAAGAGTGGGCATTATTTACCCACAGGTAAAGTAAAAACTATAAAGGTAAAAGGCTTTTCCATGCAATATACCGCTCAAATGTAATAATCCCTGAGATGCTTATTTTAGCAAATGAATTAGTCACACTGAGGAGGGGAGCCATCTATTACTGTGCTATAAATGTTAAAGACCCTATTTAGAGCCTTTATCTCTAGAAGAAACAAAGCAATTTTCGCTGATATTTGTATGACATCAATAATGGTACCTCACTAAGTAGTGAGTAGACGTTACAATTGCATTTTGCCCAATTCTTTTTCACTGGTCATCAGGGAAATTCATCTAAAGCAGTGAAAAAAACATAGATATGTTTGCATCATATTAATAAGAAGAGAAAGCAAGGTAGCTGCCAATTGGCAGCAGAGTATGTTTTGGTGGTTTGATAAGGATACTAAAGAGTTTATGATGTGACAGATGTTTCACCACACTATTGTGAAATGAATAGATTATGAGAAGTAATTAGATGTACATTGGAATCAATGCTGTTATCATCGAGGCCTTCGGGCGATGCAATAGATGAGAGTCATGGCAGCAGGTGGTCCAATGGCTCGGAGACAGGAAGACACACCGCAGGAGACTGAGTGACAGGTTTCACAGATCCAGGGGGTAAGAGATCTGAGCTATTGCCTGCATTTGTAATCTTTACTCATGTATAAATAATAACAACTACACTATTGACTTCATATGCTATGTCATAGCCTCTGCTACCCCCTACACACACATACACACACATGCAAATACACACACACACACACACACACACACATTCTGCAACTTTTTCCCTCAGTTAAAGCTATTATTTTATTTTCATGTGAAAAAAATATGCGTTCATCCCTTTGATTCCAGTGCCAGCTCAATGTTCTTTGATTAAAACACTTAAATAAGAAACCTGGCAACAGCTTCAAATACAGTGCAGTGTATTGTGTGGCCAGTGCAGAACTGTACATGCACTTTCCGTGTGAGACTGTGCAGTAGGCACAGTTCTCATCATGCTGCTAGTCTTCAAGCTTTTGTCTATTTTACTTCTTTGTCCAGCAGGTCCCAAACTTAAGGAAATATCATTGTCATGTCTAAACTGCCTTTGTAAAGGAACTGGTAAGCTGAGTCATCAGGATAGATAATATATGAAATCTGCTGGCTCTGGCAGGATTTGGGTCCTGACCCAGAAACCCCAGTTGTTACCTGTCCTCAAAGCTTCAACCTGGAATTTCTGGCTCTCCTGCACCAAGTGGACTGGTGGATAGTAACAACAGAGACCTAAAGTAAGTGTTACCAGCACTCAGCCTCTGACTCAGTGAAGGGGTTATAGTAACCAGGGGCGGCTCTGGAAAGCCCTTTGGTGCTGCACTTCGTCAGTGCCTGCCTGCAGGTGTTTGCTGTGAAATCTTTTATTTTATTGTTGTAGAGAGTGACACTAGGATAAAAGGGAATACTGAAACATTAAAATGTAGATTTCAATATTCTGAGTGTAAACATAAATACCAAGATCTTTCTTTGAGGTATATGAATATCAACACAATAGATAGTCTTAAATATGTGATATGTATTTGGATACATCATTTGTTCTGTATGAATACTTACCATGGACTGACATCCATATAATTTAAGGTGGTAAAAGGAAGTAAATCCAATGTCATGGAAAAGAGTAATACTTAGCCACCAGCATAAAGTGACGAACAATGATGGGGCATACTAAGGAAGGATATAGGGCAAAACCCCCAAGTATATATATATATAAGGCATGGCAACAAGCATGTTTGTCTAGTATTGTAATTTATGGAAACTTGGCTTAGCTCACAAAAAACCAGGATGTAAATAGCCTGTAAGAATATCTAATTAACTATTCTTACAGTGATATTTGTATTTAGATGGATTGGTCTGGGGAAAACATAGAGGTTGGGACATTGTACAAATGCATGACAGTCCCCTGAGATCAGAAGCATATGTTTTCCCTGTGTGAAACAGTATACAAACAATTATCCACTTACCAACAAATATCTTCTATTACTCATGTCTCCCAGCACCATATAGAGCTATGCCAATCTACCACCGCAGAAGTGAAGGAGCTGTCAAACTTGTTGAAGCAACTTTCAGTGAAGTGGCACCTTAGTGGGACTAACAGTGTCAAGGAACAAGCTGGAAATCAAACAGAGCTTGCCCAAAGCGATGGGACAGCAAATGCCGATTCCCTTCTGAAAACCTTGGTCATTGCATGTGCATTACCTGCTAGACTAAGCTACTAATTTAAATTATGAGGTCTCAAGAGACCCATGCATTGGGGTAGCCAATCTGTATCAAAAGAGGTGAGGAAACCTATTGCTTGGTTGATTGAATCTGACTGAGGTTCAATTTTCTGTACTGATAACCTCCTTTTTAATTCTTTTGTTCCTCTTCTTTCCAAATTATCTACACCCTCAGGTACCCTGAAAAAAATGAGATCTTACCCGGTAATATTCATGCTTTTGTTGGCCTGACTTCACCCCTGAGAGGGTGAGAGCAGCAGCACTAACACCAGAGGTGTACTTACTGCCTGCATCAGGACTGAACCAGTCCTACTAAAATCAGAATATCAAGTGCCTTTTGGAACTTTGCTCAGGAAGAGCTTGGTAACCGTGACCAAACTTGCTCTTGGTGAAATAAGTTGCAAACATTAAACACGTTAAAAATAAATGTGTGTCTTCTTTAAATTATACAGCAATATACAGTGCACATTAGACTGCCCAGAAAGGAAAACACTTTATTCTTTTAATTATGAATTTCAAGATCCTTCTTATTAGTTTTAGTACTGTGAGATAGGCAGACAGGCAAATGTTCCCATTTTTTGGACTTCCAAGCATCTTGAGTACTACCAGACATCCCATCAAGGCCACCTGGAGGTAAGTCCTACTAATCAGATTTCATGGAATCAATGCAGTGCCCCAAGAGGAGGAAACTCTGAGTGCAGCTCTCTCATTCTTCAAGCAGGAACCAAATCACTGTGGGCATTGTCTTAACAGTATTGACATTTTAGACTTTTAAAAAGGAACCTGATCACATTCACCCCTGGGAGTCTCTAGTGTCAATACAGAACCCAGGGGTCTGTGAGGTCTAACAACCTCTCCCAGTTTTTTTCCCTCCTCCTCTGCCTTCACATCTTATAGCAGGATTAACTGTATCCAAGCCAAAATCAGTACAGGTGGTAACACCACAAACAAAAAGTTCCCCTTGCGCACACTGATATCAATCATTCAGAGACATCCTTCATCTCAACCTTCTTGCAACTTTCTCCTAGTCTCTCTTGTTCATTTGCCCTGCCTCCCTTAGCTCACCTTTCCTTATCTCTTTTTCCTCTTTGCTTCTAGACCTTACAGCCTACCACCAGGTCATATCACACTTACATTCTTATCACGTCCATGCACATCTAACCCAAACAATAAAAAATCAATGAACAGAAAGGGGAAACTCTGGAGGAGAAATGACTGGTGTAATAGCAGAGTGTGTCTCAGTAACTGGAACAGCACAAAAGTGAACCCTATGTTCATACTGTCTGGTTTTCCAAGTATCTGTCTGTCTTAAGCTTTGTCTCTAATCAAATGTTGAGATGTCTGTCAAAAGTTTTGTCTTTATAAATGCTAGAAATTGCTTACATACACCCGGAGATTTGGACCTGTAAGAAGAGTAATGCAGGCGCTTTTCTCAGCAGAATGATTAGCCATGCTTTGAGCAATGCTGCTACCTTAACTTACAAATTATTTGGGGTAGAACCTGTGCATCCCTATGCTGTTGAGGAGTATGTAGCTAAAAAGGCCCTTGCAAACAAAAGACAGATAATAGGGATCATAAATAATAACAATCTTCTGACAGTAGGTCTCTCACAGTTAAGGTTCAAAGGCTCTTCCACTGTGAAAATGATGTAGAATCATCTACCTTTTGCTGAACTTCCTGAGAAAGCTCCTGCCTAGAGCAAAAAATCAGTTGAGGGAGACTTTGAGGTTAATTACACAAGTCTTTTTAAAGTTGTTGCACAATAATAATTAATACATACTTAGCTCTTTCGGTAGGTTTTGCTGCAGTCCTGGCTTTCTACCATGTGTGAGGCTTTATTTGTCCTGTCACAATTCCTTTGTTTTCCAGAGAGCTGTCCTATATACTCACTCCTTTTCAAGAAGGACTATTTTATACGCTCCTTTTGCCACAATGCCAACATTTCTAATTCCAAGAAGTGATGTCTTACAAATGCCAAGGAAGATGTTATGAATATTACACGTCTGTATGGCTCATATTTTAAATCTTTCTTTAAAAATCCCTACTCTTTCCATTGCATGTTTTGCCTCTGCACATGAAAACACGTGCACACACAGTCACAGTCAAACATGAATCTGTGCATATGATATGTATGGCCAAACATAAACAAATGACTTTAATTTGTCCAATCTTTTACCCGCCATCAGTTTAATGGATAAATCTATTTTTATGGTAGTATTGAGAGAGTAGAACTTAGTATTCAAGACACACTGTGGGCGACTGACACTGACAATGCAGGGGTAGTAGCACTGTGATGCCAGCACTGAACATAACCATGACAGTGTAACTGTGATCACTGGTATTTCCTTGGACAAATTTTCTTGTGCAGTTTCACCTTCCCTTTCTCTCCTTCGAATAAACAGAAGTGATGGAGAAATGTATTTCCATAAAACCTGTAATACTGAAAAATCAGGCATGGTTGTAAGAAGAGTACTTATTTGATGTATAAGATGCAGTAAGTGCTAAATGAGTATGGTCAGAGTGTCTGACACATATAGACGCTGATTATTTGCACATCGCTATGATTCACCACATCTTTTCCTGGGATAAATAACATTTTCTGATCTAAACAACACACACAGCAACAGTAGAAGATGTTGAAACTGTATTATTTTCTTCTGCTCTGAAACTTAGGCTGCCAAAAAGCAACTTCTTTTGCTGGACAGTTCACATGCAACAGCCTGGAAATGCCTTCTATACTCAGACTCCAGTAAAACCATTTTTCTTGTATAACTATTGTGCCCCATTCTTCTGTAAACATCAAAGTGAATTAAAACCAAAAAAACTCTAGTTCTTCATATTTTGTTTTAACATACTTGTTTTTCAGTCTGATTACTAAGAAGCAGCAGAAAGCCAATGAGAATGCTCAAAGACTCCTCATGGACTAACACAACTTTAACACCTAATGCATGCGTGCACAAATAGTTATTGAGTTCCCAGGGCAGGAGCACACCTGACTTACTCCAATTAGGAGCTTGTCCAAAGGAAGTAACAGACAGAAAGAGAGATATTTTAAGAGATTTATGAAATCAGCAAATAAATACTGTCTTCTGCTATGAAAATCTAAAACCATTGGGTTGACATTCCTTAGTTTCCTGAAAGAGCAAGAACATTGCTGATTCACTTGATTTACTTTAGTGGTTATTTTTTTGCTTTTCTGCTTTCTGTTTTTGATGACCTATACAGGAATAGCTGCTGCTTCTTGTCAGATGCAAGATGTAATGACATGGAATATGCTGTCCTTTACTTGCTGGTCTGTTTTTCCTGCAATTGCAGAGCAAACTTATTGTCAGTTTTCAATTGCAAGAAAAACAGTTTGATCTGCAAACTTATTAATGAAAAATATTGGAGTATAACTAGCTTATAAAACTAAATTATTTTTGAATTTTGAAGGAATCTGAACTATATTTTACTTACGTGAATGAGCCACAGAATAAGATACATGAAAGATGAGCTACAACTACATATGACTGCAGCTACTAAAAAGCTATCATACAGAAAGCCCAGTCAGTGACAGAACTGATCTTGCTCTCTGCTAATACCTGAGATCAAACAGAAAGAAATAAATCATCCTGCTTTCCTCTTTCTCAATTAACTGAAAACATATATAAATATATACCTATGGAACTACATAACAAATTAGTCTACTCTTTTTAAGACTGGAGTAACTCCTCTGAAGTCAATGGAGTCAAACTGGTGTAAAGGAAGGTAGGATAAACTCATGTACCAAGAGTTAATGTTTAGTATAAAGATGTACCTTGGGCAGATGAACACTTAAAGACATTTGCTTTATAATAGGAAATAATCTTTCAGAATGCTCTTAATTCTCTGCAGGCATTCTGCTCATCAGTGCACAACAGTAAACCTAGGCACTTTGTCAGGATCATTTAAGCAAACATAGCAATTTCTTACTTGCTTTTAATATTGGAACCACTAATAGATGCTATGTTCAAAAAGCACAAACAAACTACAAGACACATTAATAAAGGTAAGATCCATATGTACAAAACAAATGGAGTCTTCCTCACCTTTGGCTTGAGAAAACAAAAAGAAAGGGATTTCAGCAGCATTGTCTTTAATCCAATTTACTTTGGATTTAATCTCCAAAACAAGGCTGGCCTGCTAATTCCCAATTATAATGGCACATGTAATCAGAGTCCTCATTAACAAAGACTGACTATATTGTCTATTAGGAATGGAAATCTGAAATGCAAATTCAGCAAATCAAAACGTTAAATGAGCTCTACCCAAGATGCTTAGAGCTCCTGCCAGGGCAGCGCATGCTGGCCGACACCTGCCCTGAATTCTCCCTCCAGCTGAATGTTTCATTCTGTTCCAGTCTTTGCCTCCTAATTGACCTGCTTATGATCTCTGCTACAATTAACATATGCTTATTAGTAATGGCTGGTTAAAGATTTCAAACTGCCGCAGTTTACAAAGTCTAATAGAGATGGCACACCACAGGAAAGATGAGACCACTGTTTCCCTCATCAGCAATGTCTTAGCAGTTTGGTTTCATGTGATTCAAATGAGATAATTTTTCACATCATCTGATGTCTGGAAATCCATTCTAATTGAAACTGGAAATCTACACACAAAGTGGCTTAAGGCTCCTGGTGCACTAAATGAAAATCAGTTAGCGAATATGATTTTTCTCCCCTTTAACCACACGCTTAGCAGCCATGGGAAAAACATTATTTTTTTTTTAAAAGAAGGAGGTAAGCAAAGAAAGAGAAAGATAGAAAAAAAAAGCTAGTTGGAATGACAAAAAATAAAACAGTCTTATATAACAAAAAATAAGAGTGCACAGGAAGGACTAGGAAATGTCCAGTCATCTCCTTAAGAATTCATTATGATTAAGTGAGATCAAGGAACAAAATTAAAAGGAATAGATATAGTTAGCAAGAAATGTTAGACAAATAATAATATTTTGGTCAAATTTCTTAGTCCATTTCTTAGCTGTTAATGAAGGTTTATAGATGAGTTTATGAACAGAATGATTTTTTTAATATGTTGCAGAAGCAAAATAATAATTCTGACATTATCAGAGTATTGATTGCCATTATTTATTCTCACGCTCCTTATCAAGGAAAACATTATTGATTAAAATAGAGAAACAAACAAAAAACAAATCAAAAAACAAACCAGGAAAAAAAATTGGCACTTAAATATGCAAAAGTGTGCTCTTATATGATAACTACTATAATACTCTCATTAATGTTAGAGTAATCTCACATTACCTACACTTCCTTAGATGAAAAAGATTACAATATTACTGCTGATTTGGCAGGTCAGTCTACTTTCATTAAATTTTCCTCTGTCTTCTGTGTTTTTCTATATTACTATCTCCAGCCTGCAGGAGCCAATGGGCAACAAATAGATCTCTTCCACCTGGTTTCATTCCAGCTTCATTAGCAATGCACTAATACAGCAATTATGTCTAATTCTTCTCTCCTAACTGCATTATTATTATTTATCTAAGGTTTCTTCCTGACCATATTTATTCCTTTTAATTTTGTTCCTTGATTTCACTTAATCATAATGAATTCTTAAGGAGAGGACTGGACATTTCGTAGTCCTTCCTGTGCACTCTTATCTTTTATTATATAAGCCACTTATTCCTCCCTTTGAAGTGTCATACTGCCAAAATCCCAGGAGGCTGGGAAGGGGACAAGAGAGTATTTAGGTCTTGTGTTCTGCTCCTGTATCCCCAACCATTTCCACTTCTCATAGGCAATTGCTGGTAATATTTTTTCGTGGAGATTTCAAACCTAGTACCAAATAAATTCAATGGCAATTTTGTCTTCATTTCCTAAATGACGTTGCTTAAAACTAATGTTTTATGCTTCATTAAAAAAACATGTTCTCAACAACATATTCTTGAATTCAGAATGCAGAATTGTGCTGTTGGTATAATCCACACATGCTTTGCAAAGGCATAACAAGACACTCACTGTTCCAGAAAGGCTGCAGTTTAAGTCAGGTAAATAAAACCAGAAGAAAATATTAGGTTCAAGCAAAGAAGAGGAGAACACCAGAGAGCAGATTCATGCTCAGCTGTACAGTTGACTTGTGGGCTTTATGAAAGGATCTAAAGGAGTTGGAAGATATAGCTCAGTCTGTAGGAAAAAAAAAATATATTATTGCAAACTCTAGGAAAAGGTGTACGTTAGAAAGCAAAAGAAACAAAGGTGTCTCCCTAAGGTTAGCAGTAACAATTCTTACACTTCATGATTTATGGATATTTTTTGGAGAGTGATGTCCCCATTGACTTTTCATCTTCATTTTGAAGCCGGTGAAAAAGAGATATCCTCAGATGTTCTGATGTCATTGAAGTGAATGGAATTGTAGTAACAAAAATTTGATGGATTCCTTGAAAAGAAAAGGTGTTGTGCCTCTCAGCTTCATGGCCATTATAATCGGCTTTGCACAAGGTAAGAGATTAGAACTTCTAGGACTAAATACAGAGTTAGCAAATTCAGCCGCAGTGCTCCAAAAGCTTTCGCTGCCCTTGCTGCATCTGGGTATTAACTTTATAGGATGTAGACTTGATCCTGTTTGCATCAGAACTACCTTTTCACTTTTCTTTCAATTTTCCCTGCAGCTAGGAGCATAATTAAAGCAAGAGTGGGATTTAATTTACTGAACATTAGCTAAGTAAAAGTCAGGGCTCTCACTTCAAGTGTTCTCCAAGGCTCACTCTCTAATCAGCAGAGGGAGAGGCATAACCAGAGTGTGATTCATCCCATCCCAGGATGAGTATTGAAGATGGGTAGATAGGTTGGTGTTTTCCATCTCTACCAACAGTAAAGGAAGGTTTGATGGTAACTTTGAATTACACACTTAATTTCAAGTAGCTCCTGAAAGAGCAGGTTACAACATCCTCTGGGAACATAACTTCCCAGTGTGTGAGAAGGGATGCAGGAGAAGGAGTCAGAATGTAGGATTTTGAAGACGGTACTGGGTACAAGGAGTTTCTCACTGCTGTCCCTGCTGTCATTCAGCCTGGTACCACATTTCCAAAGGGATTTGTTTAAACAGCTTCCTACATTTTCTGATATCTGAAATGAGTGCTGTACTAACTATCTTACAGCAAGGCTATGACATGCAGTTAAAATTAGCAATACCCTTTGATCCAATTTAACAAGCTCTCTGACTGCTCAGCAGCACATTGCTGTTGACCACACCACTAATTTTTCAGAACCAGCCCCTGGAAGTGACAATCTTACAGACTCATAGGTCAGGATTCAGGATTCAGTTATTGCCCATGTCAATTGGAAAATAAGGGAAAACTAAGGGGAAAAAGTGAGTGCTCAGTCTTCTCAGTACTTGGGATTAATCAAATATAGAGTAATAAGGTCTTCTGATTATTTGGAAGTTCACATCTAAAAGAATTACTAGTCGTAAAATTCCTGTCTGTTCATTCTGTTTGAGACTGAGCTGTGTTAAAAGTACCTAGACTACTCTACAACCTCGGACACTCACTTGTACAACCAAAACCCATCGGGGCCACATTCACAGTTGCCTGCATTTTGGGGCAGGAGCATGCTACAACACGTTATGTCCCTGGGTACTCCTCCCGTTGCCCCGAGAGGAACAAGGAGGCATGGCCCTGTGTGCTCCAGTGGGAGCACAGGGCACCCCGAGGAGCGTGCCTGGCATGTAGGCACTGCCACGACTGCTGCCTGGTAAGGAAGTTTGGTGGAGATGCCATGATTTTTGCCTCTGGGTTCATGCCAACCTTGAGAGATCCTTTCTGACTACTTTTCAGGATTGCCAGATCTTCTTCTTGTGAGAGAAGTAATCACAATATCTAACCTGTGCTCCTAGAAAGGAGCGTTTCTCTGACTGGAAGTAGGTGAAGGAGCTCTACACAACAGAGTCAGTTGATATGGGTCATGATATGACCCATCTTGAGGTAGATGCCTCTATCTGGTTGAATAAATTCCTCCCACAAATACCTATTTCTCTCACTAATTCTGAAAGGAGCCTGTGGCAACCAGCACAGTGGCAGGTGCCAACCCTGTAGATAGGTCAGATCAATCCCCCAGTTGCATTCTACCAAAAAATAATGTGTTACATATTACTTCCGTATGTTCTTTGTACAGACAAAACTCAGTCATCTTGGACTGTCTGCAATCCAAATCAGACACTGTGCTCTCAGATTCAAAAGTCACAGTAATTATGACGCCTCCATTAAACACATAGGGTACGCGATCTACAGAGGACTCAGTGAATATGAATGTAATCATTAATTGCTAGATAGGTTTTTCCTATAGTTACATCTTTCTTGTGTAAAAGAAATAAGAACAGTAAGAAAAATAAAATGCTAAAGACAAAATAAAAAATCACAGTAGCCTGCTATCTGTTACAAACTGGTTGGGACTACACTACTTTTTAAAATGAAATAATTTATGCTTAATTATGAATGAATAAAAATATTACTAAAACCCCAGGAAAACTGTGCGCACCATAAATCAATATAGACTGTTATTTGCATTTAATTTTCAACCAAGCTTATGCTTTGAAGGACAATTTTTCAGGTTTATTTTAAGTATAATAAAATTAGATGCAGATTATCACCTGAATATGAAATAAACCAGGAGGTTTCACTTTTTTTTATGAAGAAAATCTTTGAAATATGAAAACAATATCTCATAGAAGTAGACACATTTGTATTGACAATGGAAAGTAGTCATGCAGTTAAAGTCTGGCCATAGCACACAGTTTCTGCAATTTAATATACATTTAGGCACTTGATTTAAAGCAGAATTCAGCTCCTTCCTTTTTTTTTTATAAGTAAACCAAAATATGGTAAGTATGAGGTTTTTTTTGTTTTTTAGAGATCTGCCTAATAAAAATTTGAAGAATAGTTACCCATATTGAAATACAATTTTTCACTTATATACACGCCATTACACATGGTGTTTCATGATAACGCATGAGGTTCTTCTTCAAATAAACCCAAAGTCTTTTTTCATCCTCTGCATAGTGACAAATGCTCTTCTATGAAATCATTCAACTAGAACTGTGTAAATCTGGCTTACCCTTCAAACTTTGCCACAGATCTTCACAGCAATTTTGGACAATTAATTTGACAGCATCTAACCTGAAGTGCTGTCGAGGACCAAAAACTTGGGATGAAGCTGATGCAAATAGAAAACAGTCAGTACCACAGAAATACAAGTGCTTAATCTCTTTGAACTCCAGTTGACCACTTTTTCTTTTTTTTTTTTAAAAAAATACTTCCCAGTTTTACAGTTTTCTGGAAAATGTGTTTCTTCTTATTTATGAAGTACTTGAATATTGCAGTGATGTGGGCCCAATGAGCACCTAAATATATTCTTGTTCTGCAGTTGCTAATGAAGTTAGCTCTTGCATGTGGATTTATCTGTCTATAAAGGTGGAATAGTGGTACCAGCTATCAGGGACAGCTGAATCTGTATGGGTACTCTGGGATTCTCTCTTACTTCTCATAGTACAAATAGTGACAACTTCTGCTCGCCTGTTCCTCCTTTGCTGATTGTGTGGGAGATTATATGCATGATTAAATTGCTATATTCCAAAGAAATTAATGTAATATATTTGTAGTAAAAATACTCAAGACTGTAAAAAAGATTAAAATTCACTTAAATACTTGAAAATAACATAAGTTTTTAATTCCAGGTGGAACTTCACTTGCAATGGAGTCATATTCTAACAAGTAAATCTGAATGTGCTTTGTTTTTAAATGCAGTTCCTATTTGGTGGAAGTGTATTTACGTTGTTATATACCTTACTACTACAAAGAGCAGCCCTTCTGAACATTAATGGATAAAATTTCTTTGCATCATGCAGAACTTTCATCAAATAGACTATCACAGTTTAACTGGCACCATTACGATGTATCAGGTCAGTGCTGTGTTGGATATGTGCATGAGGTTCACACAGTGAAAGTAATTATTGTGTTCAGTATACCGAATTTTCTTATGTTCATTGATATATACATATATATATTTATATATACTTAAAATGTATAAAAATGTAGGAAAAAAGAGAAAGCTTTCATCTTTTTCCTTTTTTTCATTTTCATTTATGCAGATGCTGTGTTACAGAATGGGGAAGAAAATGGGAGGAATTGGATAAAAGTACCGTCTTCTGTTTTTTCCCCTCATGTAACCTAAAACTGTTCAGATGGATTTTTTTTTTCCCTATTATTTTTTAAAGCAAAAAGAAAGGACTCACTCCCGGGATTTGACTTTGTATGCCAAGCTCACGCCTTGAAATAGAATTTTAAAAATAGAAACTCTTGTATATATTGTAGAATAAATGGTGCTGCTTTAGTAAGAACACTTGGAATGCAAATGAATCCTGGAACCAGTGTGTGAAAATATACCCAAAATGAAAGAGAAAAGAAGAAAGCAATATAGAAGATGATTTATTTACTACCCCTCTATTCCTAATTATAATTATTTTTGCACTGTGACGTCTTCTCCAGCCTTTTTGTTTCACTGTATCATCACTAAAGTGATGAAAGGGCTATTAAAGAAATATGCGATATCATCTCTTTTTTCAAGATTAGGGATGTTAGTCCTGGAGTCTCGGGAAATTCCATTCTGCCCTACCAACATTTTTTAGGCAGCTTCAAAGAATAAAGTTCCTTTATTAACACAATCAAAAATTATCACCTCACCCATTGCTCAGAGGACTTGCTGCTGCAAAATCTACCAACACACTGGAGTCTGATCTTAGCGCTTTCAGGACTGTAGTATTTCCATTGCAGCAGTGTCTCTGAAAGATAGGGATAGTCAGGGACCAGAGCTCTCTTGTGCAAGGCACTGTGCACATTCATGATAGAAGCAGCCTGTACCTTAGCATGGTTACAACCTGTGCTTGATGTTCAGAGTGGAATTCATCTTGCCATAGCATAAGCATCAAAAATGGATTTCATGAAGTATCCTCCAGAGATGTCTGTTTCCTTTTGTGGACTGTAGAAGCCTGGAATGGCGAGCTTACACGGTTGGTTTAACTTGTAAAGATGCCTAGTTTAAGGCAGATAAATGTAATCAAGGGGCATATTCTTTAAGAACTGTATAAACACAGAACAGAAAGATAGTCCTGCACTCCAAACTCCTAGTCCTCTTCTGTCGACCCTAGGGAATCTTGCCCTTTAACCATCTTAAGGCTCAAAACATTCTGGATTTGTCTTGTTCAAGTTCCAGACCTCCTGAAGTAGTGTCCAAGCTACTTTCTCTACTATGAGAATGAAGCAGCTAAAATATAATGGCAATGATTTCTCTAACTGGCTTCACTCCTTGACTTCAGTGCAAAAGGTGAGACTGCTGACCCATCTGCTTGCTTGAATACTTTCAACATTACACCCATTATTAAAAGCAAACCAAACAAAAAAAGCGCAATCTATTTTCTTACACAATACTATGAGCTGATGTCCCTCTTTTCTACACTGCTTTGCAAAATGTGTGACTGTTGTCTAATACTAATGTCCACATAAGAGAGCAACATGGAATTTTTAGGAAAGGTTAAATGATTGTCAACACCCTGAAATACATCTTAGTTTATCATTAAAATGATATTGATGCTGTTTTAAGTTGTGAGAGACACTGAAGACAATATATAAGGAACTCTGTGACATATGGATATGGATAAAAATTATATCTGGAAAGTCTTCATTTTTCAGTGGACTGCATAGAAATGATCATACACATTATTTCTCCAAACTATGAACAAATGTGATAGCAACCCAGATAATATCTCAGCATCTGGAGACTGCTACAATGATTTTTTTTTTCAGCATATTTTGGGACTTCTCTCTGCTCTTTTAAGACTATCCACTTCCATAGAGAAATAAAGATCAGATTACCAGCCTATAAAAGACTCTTAGACTTTCTGAGAATATTATAAAATATCAATATTTTTTCTCAATGTGACTACTGTACATGAGTGAACAAGAGGAAAATTCATCAAATTGTGGTTTATTATGAATACTCAGTTTTGATAGTGATTTTGAGAATAGCATACCTTCGGCAAAGTCTTTGGTATCAAGATTTTACCATATCTTATAGAATCATCATTGTGTTGTTAAGTCAGTGTAGCTCATTTAATTAGTACCAAAATCACCAGCAGCTAGGTCAGTTAAGGCAATATAGTCCCCTAGCACCTGAGCACTGGAATACCTTATACGTTGCTGTACAAGTGCTAAACAGAACTGGAAGAGAAATTAGTTTTCATTATGCAATTTTTTTAAAATGTAAAAATTTTTCCCTTTTCATTGCCATTCTGAAATTATATTGCTCTTTTTTTTTATTTTATTTTTTTTTTTTTTTAAACTGTGCTAGAGAATCTGTAACCTGCTGCTTTTTGCAGTCATCTCAGAAGAGGAAGACCTGGGTTCAAGTCTGTTCTTCAAATAAGGAAAAGCAGAGATACAAAGCTATATTGCATATAAGAATTTTATTTCAGTCATCTCTCTTGGTGGTGATCTCTAAATGAGTAAACAGCCACTGGGCAAGAAACAGAGACTAAATATACAACAGTTTAGGACACTGACGTTAAAGACCTGACCTCAAGTCTCTTAACATTTCTACATCCCAGATAAATGCCAAAACCAGGAGTACTACTGCAATTCAATGAACAGATTTACTGTAGTCGTTGCCACAGTCAGGTGGTATGCTGTTTAGGTTGTCACTTGCAGCCAATGGAGAAAGACTGGCTCTTCTAGAACACCTACCTTAGGTAGTTGGGAAAAGTCACAATCTGGAAGTACCTATCTTTTTTCCTTGATTATAGAAGGAGACTGACTGAGATGAAGCACCTCACTTCAGCTGATAAAATCTGAGTGGGACGAATGTCACCCACAGGTAGTAAACTTGCAGGTCTTCTGCTGAAATCTGATTAGCACATTATATATACTATATAAAGTGCTGCAGAAAAAACACAGTATTCATGTTTGAAGAATTATGAAATAAGTATTGAGATTCACAAGTAGGTATGACAGTAAAGAAAGTACCCAAATAAGGTGATGATTAGTTCATCAGCTATAACACATTGCCTTTTTTGTCAGGAGGACAACTGAAAATCTCATATAAATAATTTGTGAAAACATGCAATTTAAATGTCATGATTTTGTTTTCCATTGATTCATGTGGTGCTGATTTTAAGACTTCAACTCAAGTGAGGCAGCCAATTCTTAAGCATGCTTAGCTTAAAAAAACCCCAAACCTTGAATATCTTTTATAAAGGTGGTGAGACACTGGAAGAGGTTGCCCAGAGAAGTTGTGGATGCCCCATCATTGGAAGTGTTCAAGACCAGGGTGGATGGGGCTTTGAGCAACCTCGTCTAGTGAAAGATGTCCCTGTTTGTGGCAGGTGGGGTGGACTAGATGATCTTTTAGGTCCCTTCCAACCGAAACCATCCTATGATTCTATGATCTTTTAAAAAGCAGCAATAGAATTTGACTGTTGTCTTTTTATAACAGCGAATACTAATCATTTATTATGTGTTATAATATTTGGCTCAGCTAACCTCTTATGAACCCTAAATTGTCGAAGTACTCACAATGAACTTAAGTACCATTCACCTTAATTTTTAACAGATGAAGAAATTGAGGCATAGAAGAATAAAATACTTTTCCATGAGGACAACATTGGGTTAATAACAGAATATTCTGATCTACTAACTGGTTGTCTAATGATGCCATCGCTCAGTACAGGAATATTCTGTTGTTTTATTTTTTTTTTAATAATCGCTGGTCGTTGCTATTCCTATACCAAGGAACAGCCTGGAAAACAGATACTGAAACTTTTTCCTAGGTGCATCATTGTCTTAGTCTCCTGTTATGTCTTGGGTAAGTGCCTATATCATCAGTGCAAACCTTATTTTAAGTGAAAATTATTGTTTGCTGGTTTCAAAGCTTTTTGTGTGTGTATGTGATTTTGTTTTTCTTTTTGACTCATTTCTTTTTGTGAGAGTGTTAAAGGGACAGTTATTACTCTGGGGAAGATCCCTTTCTTGTCACCCTCAGCCCAGTTTTTTTTTTTTCTTTCTTATCTATGCAGCGCTCGCAATGCCTTTTTAGTATTTGTTCATAGAGTTCAGTGTTCCTAGTGGGATATGGTGTGTAGTTTAAATATGTTTCTCTCCTGATATTTTAAATGACATCCAATTGACCTCATAAATGTCTTATGAGACCAAACAAACTCCACACTCGAACAAAAACTGTCAACCAATTCTACTTTGCTTGTCCCCAGGCTGCTCTGGCATGATGCCATAAAGCATCACTATTGATATTTTGTGGCATTCAAATTGTTAAGTACCTAGACTAAGCAATAGGAGCAGAAGTATTAATACAATCTGGCTGTGTCACTGATAATTACCCTAATATAAACTAAATTTATAGCACATGATGCCTTTGATACGAATTGGCAGCAGGCATCAAAACCTTTTCTTGACATTATCATGTAAACCTAGGAGGCATATACCTAGCATTTTGTGTAAGGTGTTTTTATAAAGAGGCATAAAAGGTTCAGCAAAACTTCTGCATAGTTTTAGCATAGCCTTCATCAAGACTTGTTTATTGTGAATAGTGACTTTTATCACAGCCAAAAAATTTTTCTTGTAATGTTCTATAATTTTAACTGAATAAACTCATAAATGCATTCAAAGTGCCAGGGAACACAGCTACACTAAGCAGTAACAGTACACTAAGCACTAATTTAACACGATAATTCAGCTTAAAACTATGCCTCTAGTTTTCCAGATTGAAAGCAATTTCTTTCTAATATGGAAAGCAGAACCTATCTGAAGGGAGCCTTTTATGCTATACTTTTACGTTAAAACTTATCAAGTGTCTAGGGAAATGTGTTCTTGAAATCCCGTCATGATCCATGTGTCATTGAAGACAAAGATCTGATATGCTATGGAAATTTCTTGATGCATATTATGAGCTGTTGTTTGCCATAGTGTCTGGATAATCCTGCTTCATTTATTGGAGGGCCATTTCAGCTGCACTGTCAACAGCCTGGGATGATCGGGTCACCTTTCCCTAGAAAATTATGTAAAAGCTGTCAAATGGGCAGGATTATAGGCACATTAAAGGTGCTTTAAGATTTCATGCCTATAAATATTAGCAAAGAAGATTTAAAGGCAAATTTGTCATCAGTACATGCCCACATTTCTACAACCTTGTTTTACAGCACTGCAATGTTATCACCTACATTTTATCATGTAACTGTGAAGTGTTTTGGTGGGGAGCAGCTGCTGGCAGCCTTATCTGTTTAATTCATGTACCAGAAATTAAGCATTATTTAAGAAAAAAAAAAAAAAAAAAAAAAAAAAGAGGGTAGCTGCTTCCTATTTATCATCCTTTAGAAATGAGTTCTCAACACTTTTGTTTCCCAGTAAAACAATTCAAGTAGATCAACACAAACATTTTGTATTTGGAGGGTCAGCTTATTAAAAGCAATTATATATTTAATAAAGAGTTTTTGATTACGGTACCAATTACAAATATCTTTGCATGACAGTAATAATGCAGTAGATCATTTTGTGTAGTATTTACTTTTAAGTTGTGAACATTTTATTATAGTGTTTTGGAACGACTGCTCTTATTTATTGTACATTATGAATGCCATGGGCATCTCCAACATAAATAGATGTTGGCAGCCCCCAAGCATTTCTTCAGAGCTCTCTGGTATTTTTGAGAGACGAGTGTAGCATTTTAGTTATATTTTTGTTCTGGCAGATTTCAAGTCAATCTCTAAGTTAAACAGACCTAAAGATCTCAGAGGAGGAAGCAAACCACCTTCTCCCACAATATTTCAGGGAAAGAAAGATCTCAAATCCCTACTAAAAAGTAGAGTAAATTGTGAGCAAAGCTATGTCAATTGTAGATGTCTGCTCTGGGACTTCATCCAAACTCCACAGACATCAGTAGAAAGTTGCCCATTTCAATGAGCTTTGAAACTGGCTGTCTTTAAGTCAACGTGTGTCTCTGATCTCTCCATCACAAATGTCCAGGTCAGCAGGCAGCACTAGATGGAAACCTATGTGTAAACTGTAACTGGTACATCAGTCAGCAGAGTTTGCTGTTACAATGTAAGTTATGGAGCAAAACTGCTTGAAAAATCCTGAATGCAATTAGACACAACACAGTCGTTCTCTCCAAGCTTCATTAGGCTTTGCCCTTAGTTTTCACGTTCCCTGTTGGTTTGGATAAACGGCCAATCTCCAGTTAGCTTCAGTGGGAACGAAGGTGTCGTAGAGAGAGAGGTTTGTCTGGAAAAAAATGGAAAGAAAGGGATATATTGCCAGAGCTGAGGCCTTGCTGAGGAATAGGGGAAGGGAGGAGGAAAAGAGGGTAAACAAACAGTGTGCTCAGTGCACCTGGGAGAAAGCAAATATAGCAACTACCTACAAGGAGGCAGAGGAACTTTCTAACTGCACATGGATGCAAATGTTTCTTGCACTAGGCTTCAGGATCCCCTCCAAGATAAGTTGGGGAGCTGATTGAAACCTTCTGTGGGTTTGCAGTGAAGGATTTGGCGGCCGTGGCCCAATAGCGGTAGGACTCAAAGAAGAAATTAGGGGAAATCTTTCCTTGGAGGTGGGCAAGCAGGAACAGAAGCAGCATGGCTGATACTTCAGCTGAGCACTTTTCTTTGTTCACTGTGCTCAGAGCCAGAAGGTATGTGTGCAGAAAACTGGGTGCAGGAACAAGAACAGTCCTGGAGCAGATGAAGCAAAATCTTTCCACACACAGAGACAAAAGGAAGCTTAAATGCAGAAGTTAACAGGACCTTTTGTGCCCTTTCCCTGTGTGGGTTGGAAAAGCTAGAAATATATCAGCCCTTAGAGTCTCCATTTTGGGACTGTCCAGCTTCTGGAGAGTAGCCCCATGGCAGCTGAGAAGGTGATGAACAAGAAACTGGAGTGAAAGTAGTAAAGTCAGCTTGGAGAGTAAAATTTTACAGCTTCAGTATCTAGGACCCAGCTTGAAAAGAAAAATAGAGATACAGGGGACAGAGACCACTGAGAGTCCTTCTCTTACATGGAATGGTCATATGGCAAGATGCACATCCCCACAGGTGAGAGCTTGTCTTTGTGTGTGCTAGGGATCTAGCAAAAGATGGTTTTTGCAAGCTAAATTACTGGAGAAGTGCAAAGAAACTTACCCAAATCTCAATAAAGGGATATCCCCTCTTGGAGAAGCAAAGCCACAGTTGTACAAAGCAATGATGAAGATCCAGACAACAGAGTAGAAGACAATGCAATTGTTAAATTTTAGGGGCTTTCCAACAGCAGAGCCTTGATTCGGCTGCCTATAGAGATATCTAGTACATTTGAGACACCCTGTGATATTGGGTAATCCTCTCAGAGTTCACAGATGTGGCACAATCAGTCATTTGCTTTTCTGGAGCGGCAGAATGCCACAGAACGTCTCAAATGATAATAGACATCTATGGTTAGACATATGAATTGAGCCTTGGAAAAGAAAATGATCCAGCTAAGCTCTCTGTCAAAGCTGAGCACTAAAACTGAAAGAAGTGGGACACGAGTGCAGCTGTGGCTAAGGCCTCAGGCAGCACCTGGCAAACTGAGGTACTTGTGTGCATGCAGAAGTAGTCAAAAATTTTCCGTCACAAGTCCATGCTACAAACCCATGACCTGAGGTTCAAAGGGGTGTTGTTAATCCTTTCCCTATGAGATACTGGGTAAATGTGACCTGGGAGTTACTCTTTTGTTAGTGTAAATCTTTCCGGTAGATACTTCAGCCTATTTTTCTTTCCAGGAAAGGTAGATTTAAGAACATATACAACCCAACATGTACAACTCACGTGCCGGTTAGGAGAGTTGCCAATGAAAGAAACAGGGAACCCTCGCTCTTCCTTCACTCCTGTCCTTCTACTACCTTGCGGAGTTTAGAGACAGAGCAGGTATCTCTGCTCATTCTTAATAAACTGGCAAGATTTCAGGCATTGACTAAGACAGCTGGGAATACAGCAGACTCCTCATTCCTTGCTAGAACTTATTTATTATTAAAAACAAATTAAGTGATGGGAGGTGGGTCTTGAATGTTGGATAATCCATTAACCAGTTCAATAGGATTCCCCTGAAAGGAGGTTTGTATGCCAGAAGCTATTTCCAGTGCACTTTGTATAAGAAGGGATGGGGAAAGGGATAAAGAAGTTGAAAGGCAGTGCTGTGAGTGAAGATGTTTGTACGAGTGGCAGACGAGGTGTGCTATCAGACCAAGAGGTCTGAACAGGTGAGCAAGATCCAGAGACCCATGAGCTGTGAAAAGGCTAGGTGTGTTCAGGGATGGGAATAGTTCTTACGCACTCCTAAAAACAAACAGCAATCTGTGGGACACATAAGCCATCCAGGCAGAGGGCTTCACCTGCTCACGTATATTTCTGGCTGATATGAGGATGATTAGCTATCTGGGAACGTGGACAGGGCAGCCCAGGTAATTGCTGGTGCTTCCTGGTGGCCAATGACCAGTGTTTGTGTTTGTTCCCCAGTGCATCTGCTTCCTTGATAAACCAAAGTTAGAAGGAAATCAAAGAGCAGTCGCTTGCTAAAGCGGCAAAAGAAAAGAGGCTTTTGCAGCAAATAGGCAACATCCTCTTTGCAGCCTCTTAACCTTCCCTGCAGGGGAGGGCAGTGGGGTCCCAGCTCTGACTGACAGCTCTCCCCAAATATGTGGAAACAAGTGAAGAAGAAATGATGACCTGCACTGAGTATGTTATTGCTGAATGATTCCCAGGTGAGTTCAGTTAATAAAGTCGTAGACAAATTAAACCACATCCCTCACATCTTGTCATTATTTCTGCATGTCTGGAACAACGAAGACCAAGACTTTTTTTAGGTGCAAACACAGCAAATGGAGTTTAGTACATAGGAAAGCTGTAGGGCAGGTTCTAAAAGGTATTTTCACAACAAAGCTAACTTAAAACATGCGTGGGTTTATTTTATTTGACAGATACTTTTCTTGTTATAGACATGGATAGCAATGTAGTCTATAGATCAGCTTCTCTGTTTTAATTCCAGTGTAATTATCCTAACATTCCATACTTTATCAACATATTTTAGGGACCCTCCTAGCTTCTTCATCAGTTATTTTTTTCCAGATGAAATGTTTCTGCAAGCTTTGACTATCCCCAACCGCAAATAGAGACAATGGTGCTTGGTATACACTTCATAATAAATGCCCTACAGCAGACAACACAATGTCCACAAACTTGATTTTGCATCTGTCTTAAAAGAGGTCAGGTAGGTGATGAGGCAAGCTAATGTAAGGAACTTATGTATTTGTAGAGCTGCCCTGACAAATTCTGCAACCTTGTGCCAGTCACTGAATACTTTGAGTCCTATCACACATGCTGAGACTGCTTTTCAAAATTACATTTTATACATATATCATCACTGTCACTATTTACTTTGCGCATACTTTCTGTAGTCATACATATTCTATGAATAACATTAAATATAAACATTTGGTGTCTTACACTAATGGAGATTGTTTTTGTTTGATTACATATCTCAATCCATTCTTCATCAGAGAATTCTTGATCCAGATCGCTTTTGCACTTGATCTTAGCTTTTATCTCCCCTGAATTTATTCAGCCTAAAAGGATATCAAGTGCAGATTCTTTTCACGGTCTTTATCCATAATTAAAATATAGTATTCAAAGGGAATGAACTCAGGGGTACAAAAATTCCTCAATTTATCTCCCACAGATGATGTCTTATTTGTAAATATCTATAAACGTGTTGTTTTGGTGTATGGCTTATATTTCACTAATCTCTCAAAGGGCCTAAATATTCTTTCATTACAAATATCCTTGAGAGTCATCATGTCAAAATCATTCCACAATTAATAGAGGTTGCCTCCAAGGGCCTCAGGGAGAAGAGGGCTGTTAATAAGTGGACAAATAGGAGATACTCTCTGGCCTGCTTTAAAATGCTTGAGGACATTACGCCGTGTGCTAGTAGAAGAGTTTTTGGTAAATCCTCAAAAAACCTTCCTGTTCACACGTCTGTTTCTATGGCACCAGTAAATTCTTATCAATGAGAGGAAGATGTGTGGTCCTGTACCCTTTTCTTACAGCCATCAAAACCAGGAGGCAGATCCATTGACTTATGTGAAGATGGGTCTGTCTGTGAGGTTTGTCAGCCTGAGGTGTAGCCAATAATTATTAGAAGAAAAGTGCTAAATCTTGATCTTTTTTATCAAGAGACAATAACTTTGAGGCAAGATAAGGGAGTATACTGTTCTGCTTAATTTATGAAATGGCAAGAAGAATTACTGGATATTTTAACAGTTCTACTCATTGCTCATTTTACCCAAGTTAATACAGAATGTAAATTCCATCTATCCATTATCATTGCTCAAGTTAGTGGGGAAACATTTAGTCTGGCTAAATATAATTTCTGGTTGGTTTGTTTGTGTTTTTTTTCAGTTGAAGGGGATATTTTTTTAAAAGTTAAACCTATTATAATCCAAAATGTCCCTGCTCCTTCTTTTTGTGGGACAGTAGCTGACAATATAAGATAGTTGTTAAGATAGTTCTTCCTTGAGAATAGTGCTTTTAAAGACTTTAAGAGAAATTTGTATTATCCATTTGTAGCAGAAAAAATTGTGCATATGTGTGGGTTTGTAATTGTGGCTAGAAATATGAGTTATTAATGTGCATTTATGTAGGATTGGAGCAGATTCTCCAGTTACGTCGTGTGACTTTATTGAGCAGTCATATGGAAGTTTCGTATGGAAGATCAAAATCAGCCATAAAATGGGACTGCGACTGTAACCTTAATTATCGAAAGGATATCCCCTCCAGAGGATCATAATCTGGTTTCAGAAGCAGAAAGACGGTTGCTTCCCTATGGGAGTCTGGGAGCGATCCTCTCTCAAAAGCTTGGTGACATAGTCCTGTAAGCCTGATATGATTTCACTTTCAAATGTATTTAAAAATTCTACAGCAAATCCATTGGGGGCGTAGGCTTTCCCACTTTCCAACACAAATACTGTTTCCTTAATTTCATTCTCTATCCTGGGAATCTGCAACAGTTCCTTCTGCTCTTGTGTCAGCTGTAGCTGCCGCTGTTCCACAGCTGATGAAAGAATTGGATTTTAATGTTTGTTCAGAGGTATATAAGTTGGCACAGTAATTGTGAGTAACTCTGTGATTCTCCAGGGTGAAGAGGAGTTTGGCCTTAGTACTTCCCAATTTACTGGCTTAGTTTGGATCATTTCTTCTTTGTTTATCAAACCAACTAGCAATGAGCATGCTTAAGGAATGATTGTTAAAAATATACATCCCTTTCTCAGGTTTTTATAAAGGGATAGAAACACATTTAGAGCTAAATTTATAGATCTTTCACAAGAACTTCTATGCTCCTATGCTTTAAATTTGTTGGAAGGGAAACTATCTTAAGTAAGTAATTTTAGAATCTGTTCTTGTATCAACATTTTTTTTAATAGGATAAATATTTTATCCTGAAAACAAAATATCTGTCAAACTCTGTGACTCCATGGATCCAATCCTCTCACACACTCTTCCAATTCTGCTCCAGTGAAACAAACTTCTCATAAAAAATTGTTTCCCAGTTTTAAAAAATGATCAGTGTATGAAGGATTATTTATCTGATTTTTATTATCTTCATTCTTTGCTTTGGGAAGCATTAGATTTTTTCTGAAAATTATCATCAACTGTCATCCTTATCAATAAAATCTATCTGATATGAAAGAAGGCAAAAACACTGAATCAAAGTAAAACTAGAAAAAGTCAGAGAGGACCTCCCTGAATATTCAGAGAAGATGGGATTCAGCCAACCTAGCTTTGGTTCTCAGTGGAGAAAGATGAACACCTTCCATCCTACAATATCTATACAGATTACCAGGGATGAACTAACCTTTGGAAATGTCTATTTATTTCAACCAACTTTTGAGTGTATAAATGTCTATCTTAGTCTAGAAACAACTGTCCTTCAGACTAGTAAAGTTAGCACAGTCTTATCCTGAATGTGTTTATGGGGTTCTCTGTGGATGTTCAGTCCAGTTCAAACTTTCCGTGTTCCAACTCTTTTTCTTTCCCATTGTTGCTAAGTTTTAAAGACAAAGACTGGTCCATTATAGCTTTGTGATAACTTTATTTTCACCACTCTCAATTAAGCCAGTCAAAGTATGGCTTTCCCAAAGATGTTTTCTGCCTCCTAGGAAGAAGTCAATGTAGACACAGGTATTGTCATTTTGCTGAAAGATCTGGAAGCCCCCAACGCACTGTGCGGGCAAGATGCAGAGGGGAAAATAACTTTCTTAATAATCTGCTCTGACCATTAAGACTGTATTTCTGGACAGTGTAAGTTGCTTCTTTGAGCTCTAATTTTCAGTAAGAAAAGCTATGGTACTTCATTTATCCTTGTTATCTTCTGTTTTTCCCGAGTGCACACTCCTAGGTACCCTTCAGCTGTCTAGATTTATGCCAGTAAGACCCACTGAACAATTTGTCCATCTAGTGTGTCAGGTATAAATCACTTTTTATCCTTTTCCTGCTCGGACATTATTTTTTGTTTGCTCACTTAATCATTTCAAAAGCTATTTATGGACATGATTCAAAAGTTATGTTACTACAAAACTTTCCCTATTTGTTTTGCTTTACTTACAGTTTGGTTAAAATGGTGGTTTGCTACATTGAACTTTGTTTCCAGCATCGATTGCTTTTGGTAATTCAGGCTTTCTGATCACAACTGGAGGTCAGAAATTTGGTTCTTCTCAACTTCTTACCTCTCACGTTAGTTATTCTAATGGTTTAAGCTTAATTGTGGGGATCTAGAATGTCTTTTTTCCTCTTATGCCTTCTTGTAGAAATCATCTTCTGCTTACTCATTTTAAGGAAATATTTTGGAGGAAAGAACTGCCCTCTTCTTCCTCCTCTACCAACAGGACACAGTGGGAGTCTTTGTTTTTTTGCAGGATTTTCCTTTAAGCACTTTGTTTTTTCTTTTGCTTGTGTCTTCCCTAGCACAAGGAAACTCCAACCCTGTGGATGCTCTCACTTGCTCTCCCAGTCCTGCTGCCAAATCTACTGCTGCTGCTCATCTTTAACTGTTTTGAACGGAACATCTCCGGCAGCACATTGATTAAGTACAGGAAGCATTAGTGACCAGCAGCTCAGGGCATTGGGTTGTTATTGACTCTGACAGACCAATTTGTTTCTCCAATGTTCATTATTCTACAAAAGGGGCACATCAGACAAAGCAATTGAAATGTACAATATTGCCACATGTCTCTTTTCTGCCTTGATTATGTACAGCTCAGAGTTCAGCTCCAAAGTACACTAAGACCTCAGAGATATGAATTGTAAAAATGGAAATAATTAGAATTCCAGACTGGCCCAACTTGGAGCAAAGATAATTAATGCTAGAAGTTCCAAATGAGCACACACATGACAAGTAAATAAATTCAAAATTAGGCAAAAGTTTCTATATTTCTTGGAATTATTAGTGTGTGGTCACAGTGACACTTTGTGTTCATTGCTGGGGAATGCACTCTGCTGAAACGCTGCAATGTGCTGGAGTTAACATCTATTATCTAATATGCTCATTAACAATGAGTGACCTAATGCCTGCAGTGAGAAGACTGCAACTAAATTACAGTAAGGTCAGGAGCTATTTATGAAGCAGCAGCTACCAGACGCAAAAAAAAACCCCAAGTAGAGTATGTTGCAGTTTGAAGCATGTACTCACAGTTAAGCTAAAATATATATAACCACACGGTGCACTGTTACTTCATTTTTAATGCGTGTACCAACATGTTTGTCCTTTGCCATGGAATGGCATGTGACTTTTCCCCACGTTCACCTTCTGTCCTTGTCTGCCAGCAGACATTTGTTCTGCGTGTCTCCATTCATAAAACATATAGACCTACTAACTAGACATTCCTGGGAACAACAGTGATATTAAAATTCCTTAGGAACTGCTCTTAGATGCAGTCAAGAGTTAAAACATAACGCCATTAACACACTCTGATGCAAATTCCCACCGTGGTCCATCGTTTCTGCTTTAAACTAGCTACATAGCAGAAGAGAGCATGCCAGTATACAGGGAAAGTATATCTGTGTTTGTATCCAAACCTGGAAAAATACTCCAGAGAAGTTTCACTCACTTGATTTCCCTTCCCTAAAATTGCACACAACAAAGGTAATTTTTCCTTACACCATCTTTATATAATTATTCTTTCCTATTAGAAATGACGTTTGTTTACTGCCAGTGGTCCTGATTCTTGACTGCCCTGTGTACTCTCCTGTGCCTCACACCACTGAGAATGGATAGACCAGTCTACTTTGACTTTCTGCACTGCTCTGGCAATGTGAAGCAGCTGTAAACTCAACCAGGAGCCAACCTCAATAAGCCCAGTTAATTCAAGTTTAGAGATGTTTTACATCACCGAAGAAGAGCAGTGCAGCCAAAGCATACCAGTGAATCTGGCCCTCCAACTGTGTGCTGTTGATTTTAAAACTGAAAGTTGCAAAATAAATAGATTATTTGGAATGGATGTTCAATAAAACTCATTAGATTTCCATAAGCTCTTGCAAGGATCTCCAGGTTCTGACAGCAGATTTGATTTTCTTCCTGATCATTTAAGCCTAGATGATGGTTTTGATGGATGTGATGTGTACGTATAGTGGAGTCACGAGCTGCACACATCTCCCTGCACTTTACAAAACCAAGACAAAAATACACCTACCTTTAGTCTTCTGAAAAATATTGACAGTAATTTTCAGAGTGCCCTTGAGTGCAGTTAAGACACGTAGGGTAGCATCCTCACCAATCTGAAGGTGATAGCTAAACCTGGCTGAGTTCCCCTGGCCTCCATTAGGCTGGGGTTTTCCTACTGCACTGGTAGACACTTTGAGATGGGTCCCTTCTGCAAAATGAATTCTTCTGCAAAAATATCAAAGATATAGTCACAACCTCCCTAGTGTGTGGAGCAGATTTGCCATTGGACTGGAGCGGGACTTTCCTGCCAGTGAATTCCCATTCACCAGAGGTTTCTTTCCTGAAGGTGCAGTGGACTTTCAGGCTGCATGACTCAGTGGATACAATAGTTTGTAAAAACCTATAGCAGAATACTTGAAAGGTTTGACCTAAAATATTTACTAGGTAAGTTTTTTTCAAAGAATCCCTGCCTTAGCTATCTACCAAACTGATCTTACTAAACACTCTTTTAAGACAGATATTTTAATTAAAATACCTGTAAGCAAAATTTTAACTTACAGAAATTTATTAAGTTGAAAATTTACTGACAGGCTTATGTGTCCTGAAAGGGGTGTGTGTGTGTGTGTTTCTCTGAGAAACCAAAGAAAGCCTTTAAACATCCAGGAGAAAACAGTATGTACACTACTTCCATCTGCCAAATTCTCATCTAGGTGTGAGAGGATTTGAAAACATTAGACAGCACTGAATAGCATAGAATGTACAATTTATTAGTTCATAGAGATCTACTTATTGTAGAAGACATGGCAAAAGTGGTTTAAAAATATGTGAAATCAGAGCGTTTTATTAGTAAAATGACAATGATTAGCAGAATTATTATTATTACTTTTCTTCTAAGCTTCAGCAGCATTGTTCGTGCTCCCCGCAAAGCCCAGCCATAAATCAGAGAAAGCTGGCTCATGAGGTCCAAATCTGCTGAACAAGTAACCCTGGCCTTTAGAAAAACAAAAGAGGATTTCAAAATTTGTGGGGGTTTTGTTTGCTTTGTTTGGTTTCGTTTGGGTTTTTTTGTTTAAATGGACAAACTGCACCAGTTGTTACGACCTTGGAACAGCAGAGCAGTACTCTGTTTGTACCAGCCTGAGCGCCCATACACAATACTGTTTCTCCCTGCTGTGCCTATCTGCCTACACTGTTAGGAAATTTACAGGTCCCTCTTTGGTCATTTTAGAGAGGTTTGGCCCTGTTTCCTCCTTGTGGGATGTGAGTAACTCCCGTGGGCTTTGGTGAGGGTTATTCACAACCTACAGCAGGAGGGTAGGGCTGTGCCGGCCGCTGGGAGGGCTGCAGTCCCAGATGTGGCCAGCTGCTCTGTGCCACGGCTGCCTCTGCATGCAGGAGATGCCAGCAGAATCAGGATCAAGGTTCTAGGAGAACCAAAGGCCACCCTGGCTGACATGCACCTATGTAAGGGACAAACAGACAGATGTCTTGAAAAGCAGGAGGGAGTTGGGGGCAGCGGAGGGGAAGATACAGTCTTAGCAAAAGCAGCTTTTGGGTCAAAACAGACATGTAGCATTATCCAGTCACATCATATACCAGGTGGCTGGGAAGCTGATTTATCACAGATTGGTGTGTTTTGAGGTATCCCTATATGTCTACATAGAAGGAATGCCAGCCCCAGCTGCTGCTTTAGAGGCTGACTGCGTGCCATTTAACTCTTGTCAATCAAAATCCATAAATGGCAGAAGGAGGTGGGGAAGAGGAAGAAAAGGGTAATGGGAGAAAGAGTAAACCCTGGAGGGAGGGAAGGAAAGATCTGTAGGAATATATGATATATGGAGTGAATGAGAAAAGGCTAATATACCCCCAGAGCCCCTCCCAACACAACTAGCCTTGTGTTAGGCTTTGTTTAAAATTCTTACTCACACTATACGCACTCCAAAGCAGTGTTTGCTTGTCATTTTTGCTGCTATTGCTTTTAATTTGCTTCAGTTTTGGTTCATGAGCTGAGTGAATGTAATGGACATAGTTCTGATGTTTTTTTAAAAGCGATCAGAATTTATTTTAATGCCACACCTGTAACCTTATCTCTGAGGATCATTACTCCTCATATCTATGGATACAGATACTTCTGTATGAAATTGTAATTTTGAAGAAGTATGGGTCTTTTGAATTCTTAGCAAGGTAATGTGAGGCAAAGAGCGTGAGGGGAGGAGAGGAGAGGGGAGGAGAGAGGAGGAGAGAGGAGGAGAGGAGAGAGGAGAAGAGGGGAGAGGAAGGGAGTAGATA
>NW_009604662.1:65000-82409 GCF_000690535.1 Cariama cristata | reverse complement strand
GGAGAAAAAAGGTTTTGTAGGTAGCATATATTTTTAATATATTTTGAATATTTTAAATAAGATGACTGTTTGAACATGCCCTGAAACTGTAAATGTTAGAGTTTGAAAACATAATCTGCCGTACGAAAATGTGTAAGCAATTGAAAAGACATGGCAACAATAGCTTATTACAAAACATTAGAGATACAGATTATGTGTAGATACTTTCCTCATCTATGTGATATGTTTTTGGTTTCCTATTTCTCCTAATACAAGCACTGCACTCGCATACCTGGAATGCAGTGTGTTGTCATCAGACCAGACCAAGCAAATCCACTTCAGAACTCCTTCAGCCTATCTAACCAAGTCTGAAGCAGGCACCATTATCTTAAAAAAATACATCAGGAAATTCTTCTTCTCCACCTGAAAAATACGAAAATCTCTCCCACAGGCTCTTCCCCTTTCCTCACATATTGCATAGGTCTGTAAACCAGTGCTATAGTCAGGGATTTTTGTTATGTCACAGAATTAGTCTAGTTTCTGTAATGCTCTGTGTATGTTTCTGTATGTGCACATGTGAGTAGACCTATCTCTGTATAGAAAATAAAAGACAAAATAAGAAAATACGGTGTGACTGATTCAGGACCCAGAGATAAAGACATTTTGTCTGTCCTACCAGTCCTTGCTCTCTGGTTTGAATAGAAAAAAATGATCCATTCCTCTCTCTGACAGAAGAGTGTGAATCGTAACAAGAATATACATGACTATTTCCTTTTCCACCAGTGAGTAGTGGGATTTTGCTTTGCTCCTCCCCCTAGATTAATAGGATCCCCAAAATCCTAAGATCAACACTTTTGACTGTGGATTGGAGGTAGATGTCAACACTGAATTGATGACCCTGCTAAGTTGCTTAGGTCAACAGGTCAAGTTCTCCTCCCCTTTGCTCATCCTTAGAGCTATTCATCTACATGAGTGAGTACAAAGCATGCTTAAGAAGTATGATATGTATCTGCTGGTTGTGAAACGGTATTATTAGCCACAATTCTGTTAGGAAAAAGAACTGCAAAAGCTGGATGGACTGGAAATGCCCCTGAAAGTCTCTCCTCATTCTGAGTGCCTCCCTGCCTGGGAGATGCTCACATTGATCAGAGAGAGGAGAAGTAATAATATAACTGATGTGAAGGCAATTGCCTGGGGTGTGACAGCTTGAGGGAGGCAAGAGACAAATTCAGCAACATATCAGTTTATGACTCTTTAAAAGTAATTACTTTAATCTCTGAACCATAATTTAAAACCTACTAAAATTTACTAGTCTTCTGCTCTACTTTTTCCTCATGGCAAAAGTGTTGCTATTTTAAAACTAGACTTATGTGAGATCCACCAAAGCAAGTATTAGGTCACTCTACTGCCAACAGCACAGATGAGCAATGCTGAGTCATGAGAGTAAACGGTATTTATGTTAAAGAAAATCTTAAGCTTCATCACGCTAAACCATGGCATTAAACCACTTCATTTTAGGTGTCTTGCACCAATGATTTTCAATATGTCCTTTATTTTCACTTTAACTGAGAACTAAGTTGTTCTGTATTTATTACCATATTTAACATTAACTTCTGTACTGCTAATGTGGCTCAAAAAGAGTCTATGTAGGAAAGGGAGTAGTATGGGGGGTTTTCCTCCGTGAATTCTTCCTCAAAAATCACTATAATATAGAAAGTTCAGTTACATCTTAAACTAAAAGTTAACTTAAAAATGCATAATAACATTTGCAAGAAAAATGCAGAGTAGAATTCTGCAGGGGCAGCCACCTCTTCCAAAAATCAGAAATAATCGTGCAAACACGACAGATAACAGGCTTTATGGGACATGGGTTATCATCTTTTTCTCTAGATTATAAACTGCCTGTAACAGTGGTGTGTCAGACCTAGACAGACTCCCGTATCCAACTTATTAAACAAGTAATAAACGTTTCATAACATTGGTATGTCCTTTAGCTTATATAGCTCTGTATTTTCTTTGAAGTACTGAATTATTATTTCTCGTGTGCTTATATTATGTACATCTCTTTTTACTGGAACAACCTACATTCTGAGTTTCAGCCACGTGATCTCTGGATCATTTGTAGGTGTTTCCCTCCTGAAATGGTTTCAAAAAGCTCAAGACAGTTCTCTGCTCAAAGCCTGTTAACAGTTAATAATTTTAGGATTTAAAGAAACTAGTGAAAACCTCACAGTTTACCCAGTTTACCTACTTGCTGATCTGTTCTTGGTTTTCATTGTTCATTTTTGTGATTTTCAGATCCTGCAATATAGGAAGGCATAGGGATATTTATAGGAACAGGCCCTCCATAAGTGGAGGGACATCTAAAGACTTAGTGAACTATTCAGCTGTCATGAGAGGAGAAAACTGTGGCTATCATCCGAAGAAATGACATTAGGGTTGGATATATCACATCTACCTGTGGTCATCTAGAAGTTTGTAGTTTATTTTCAACTAGTGTCTCTTTAGGTGGTGAAGAGGAAGAGCTCTCTTGAGGGAACTGTTCAGCTCAGTGATGCTAAATGCTCAGTAAAGGTGGGCTGAAATGCCCTCTAGGACACTCTCCTACCAAGGGAGACTTCCTGACTACTTTAAACTAGATGCCCGTCATCAGATTGCTGAAAGTGATCTAGAAATGGTTTGGATTTTAGGAGGCAAGGTGATTCTTACCCATATTCCAAAGTATGGATTTTTCCCTAAGAATCTCAGAAAGGATGGAGGGAATGTCCCTGTGAAATTCTAGTGAAAACTCATGGTGTGGTTTATTTTGTTAATACCTGTATACATTTTTAAATTCAAGACAGTTAAGTGGAAGGAAGGAGACAAAGCAATAAATATGAGTATTGAGAACAGGTATGCTGAAGAGCCCTCTGGATGCCTCCAGATTTACCTGCTGGGGTGTCTCAGAGCATGCTCTGGCAAATATGTAAAGCAGTCTGCAGCTTCTCTCTAGCCTTTTCCATTAAAAATAGAGCATGGAAGGAGGAGGAGACCGCAAAACCCATTCTCATTCTCATAAAGAGATGAGATGTCTGAATCGTGTATTCAAACCTCTGGATGCCTTCCCAGGACCAGTAACAGATGTGCCTCACAGCCCAAAACTATGAATTCTTGAAAGCAGTGTGAGGGGAAGACATCCCACCTTAGGGAGGAACCAAGCAGTAATAAACATAGGTTGTTGTCCTTCTAGTCCCTTGGTGTATCTCATAGTGATTTTTAGAATAATTTAAGAGAACTTCCTTGAATATTTTTAAGAAAAATGAAATTTCTCTGACATACATTGTTTTGTCTGAGCTGAAATATTTGTGCGAGTAGATCTGTGGGAATGAGTTTTTTTAGAAGACTTCTTGATTGCATGCTCTTTGGCTACAGATGGACATGAAAGATAAAAAGAAACTATTCAAACTTTTTGAAACAGAATTTAAACATAAAAAAATTCAAAACATTTTGTGAAAACTGTTAAGAAGGTTCTAAATGTATTACAATGCAGAACGGAAACAGTCTTCACAAGTTTAAACACTGATAGTGTTTAAATTATTTTCTAACATTAGAGACAGACATATAGTTCAGGTTAAACTCTCATTTCTTCATTACAAATTGGTGCTAAATATCATCCAATGACATCTGGAATTTTACAGCCCAAACTATCGGCACATGGGTCCCAGTTCTTCAGTCTGGGTTATTTTGGGTTTCTCTTGCTTTCTTTTTTTTGCTATTATTTTCCTGCTAATCTTTGAACCAGATCCAGTATTGCTCACTCAGGCTAAACTCTCATTGCAGTCAATTTTGCCTAAGCAAGAATTGCAAGATCAGAGCCTTTGTCACAGTCAGGGTACATCATCCAATTTCATTTTCTCGCATAAATCAGTGAAGAACTTGGTTAGCAAAGCCACACAGGAGTGCCTTCCAATACCCTTTTCCGTCCATCCAACTTGTCCCCTCCTCGTATGACCTCACTGGTCTGACATGAGGAGCTAAAAAGACCACCTATTCAAAAATACAACATTCTGAGGGAAAATGCTGCTTACAATTATAGACATTATACTGGAGACTAAAATTCTGGTGTTGCCTTCTTACCGGGGTATGGAAAGGAAAATAGGCAATGATACAGTTCAGAGTCATTCCTGCAGCAAACGGTGAAAAGAGGAAATACAACAGTGAAAACTTAACCCATTCACATAGTCTTCCTTGCTGTACATTGGATTCCAGAGAGTAATGTGGTTATAATCAATTTGGACTTGGATTGCAGTCATATATTCCCTAGTGGGGCCCTAGTATCTTGACCATGAATTTCAAAATAACTACACAAAGTGATGATAAAAAGTAGATTTTTCTAGTGGAACTAATGGTGATTCCTTCCGTTGTTTTGCACAGCATATGCTGTTCATAAATAATGTCAGAATTGGGCCAAGTCTCCTTAAGAAAGGTGGTCATTTAATGTAAGTAAATCCACATTAAATATTGAAGATCAGAAAAAAGCTGCCTTTTCAAAGAGGTCACTTTTAAGTGAAGGAAACAACAATGCATGTGTGCGGATGGTCAGTTCCACACTGGGTGACACAGAGTTAATGGCTCATAGAGAGCATATACATGTTTTTTAAAGATGTTTTATTGCTTACAAAAGGAAGTAGTCTAGAGAGACTGGATACATAAACTGGCTCCAGCCAGCTGCGGCTGTCAGGCTAGGAAGGATCCTGTTCAATTAGTGTTGTAAAATAAAATACTTTGTAAAGGAAATAAACACTATGAGAGCTAAGATTCATGCTTTCAAATATACACAAGGTTTGAATTTTTAATTAGGGCTGCTAATTACAGTCATCAGAAAGCAGAACAGAATAGATTTTACCTTACATTTAGCAGACAAGCCTTCAACCCCAGTGTATTTTTCAATTTCATTAATATTTTATGAAAATGGCCCTTGCAGCTTCAGCCTGTTCTGTGCCTCCTACAAAACTGCCCCACATTATGGATGCCAATGCCTTTAAGCCATGTGCATTAGTGAGATGACAAAATGCAAAACAGCATCTTGTCAACCATTGCATCAATTGATTCTATTAGATAGTGTAAAAACAGTTGGGTGTGAGTTATAATCTAGCTGACACTAATGATGAAACAAGACACTGGCTGGGAGCAGCCATTAGCTATAAGCCAGAAATTAATGCTTCTAATATTTTTGAACAAATTAACCTTAATGAACTGGCCATGTATATACTGTAGTATATACTGATAAGTCAATTAGTAGAGAATAGAGGTTATGTATATATAGATATATAGAAAAAAATATAGTTCTAGAGAGTTCTATGCACAACGCTATAACAGCAATTCTACAGTAAATTCAGCTCTTTTTTGCATTTAGATACATTCTAACTCTAATGTGCAAAGGTCCAGTTTTGTGCATTTCAGTGAAATTTTGTATGCAGGAACATCAGTAAGCAAATACAAAATTCAGTGTGTCATCATACTCATAGATTAGACATAGCATCGATGTGTTCATATAAACGTTTTAATTTCACTGATATTTAACCATAACTAAGTTTGGGACCTGGTGGTCCAGATTTCTAGCCGAATTCATCACGTACTGACCAAAATTCACAGTATATATCCTTTTTGTTGATTATTATTTGTGATCATTCTCTGATTCAGATTCTTACTTGCTCTAACTCCAGTCACTGTCTAAAAGGATGCATTAGCATTTTAAAACAATATAGCTAATGTGAGACTCTAAATTCTAGGAATTCCATTTACAAGCATCCTAGAAAACAGAAGTGGCTAATTTATAAGGAAGCACAGAACAAAGGTAAGGCACTTGCCAACAATAGTTTGTTGGTTTAACTTTGACTTGCTTTCCTGGGAAAGCAGAAAACAGAATTTTCAATGTGAACTGTCAGCCCCAGTTATGACAGGGCTTCACTAGTTAGAAATTCAGAGTTCCTCCTCCATTGGCACAATGATGTAAAGAAAACCACCAAACAGAATTCTTTCAAGTTTCAACTACAACTCTACTTAAATAATTTACTTTATAGTTTTACTCAGACTATTCTTTTTAAACTTGGTTGACATTTTCGTTGACAAGCACATTTTATTGCACAAGATCAGTAGTGAAATTGGCAGTGAAAAGAGAGAGAGGGAAAAAAAGCTGGCTCTACTCAATGAGAGAACTACTATCTTGCCTTTGGGAAAAACAATGCTGGCAGTGACCCTTTCTGAAGTCAACAATAACTGGTAAACCAGTCAATATAAGTAAAATATTTGGTCACTTTGAATGTTTCCTTTTCCTACAAGAAGTAAACCAGAGTCTGTTTAGCTAATGCATTTAAATCAAGCCAGCAATAAGAATGTTGGGTGTGAACATCAAGCCTTTAAATTAATCCATTGGAAACTAATAAACAAAATTATGAAATCATTGAAAACATTCATTTATGAACTACTGATAGCTGTAGTTAAAACTAGTGGAGACCAAAAATAACTCAAAACTCAGGGAAAAAAAAAAACAAGCGGAAATAACATCTTAAATGAAGCATGTGGTTTCCAAGATCTCTGGCTGTCATATTCCAAATGGGTGTTGCTACTTAGTGATCAAAAGAGAAGGCAGAATAAACAATAGGCATTTTCAAGAAATTTGTATCAATTTGGATTATATACTGAATGAGTGACCCATGCTTCCTAAGTACCTTTTGGAGGACACAAATTAGAAAGGGCTACAGTAACATCCCAACCAATATTCCATCCAAAGGGATCTGCTCCAATAAAGCTACACATCAAGGTTGCTCTTGGAGTATTGAAGCCCTAGACTGTTATCAACATCGCACTCATTTGGGGACAGTGTCTTAAAGAGTTTTGTGTAATACTAAATGGGGAACGTAGATGGACGTGTTCTGTGTCTCATGACCAGCAACTTAAATGAAAGCAAATTTATCAGCTTGCCAAGCCAGTTTAATCAGAAGTTGTTTTGGGTTTATTTCCAAAACTTACAAGAGATGTTTCAGGAATGAATGCTAAATACTTATGTCAGTGATCCGCAAGCAAAATTCAATTTGGTTTAATTTTTGGCCAAGCAGAGGTCTTAGATCTTAAGCCAGACAATTCTCCCTGTTCTGCCATTTTTTTTCCTGTACACCCTCTTTTCTCAGTTCTATTGTGTGGGTAAACACCACCATCACCACCACTGCTTTACCAGAGGTGTTGGATCTTGGGACAGTTTTTCAGGCTGGTCTCTGGAAAGAAGTGATGAACTCCTCAGACGAGACGGCCCTCTCCAGGCAATGTGTTTGGGGGTCTGGTAGACATGCAGTTGGATATGGCGCAAGGGCTCCTAACTGGACCACTCAGAACCATCTCACCCCATAGAGCTGAAATCCTGGCATTGTTTAAATCAGTGGGAGTTTCACAATAGCGTTCTAACATAGCTAGAATGAACATAGCACACAGTAATGAAGGACAGTATGTATTGCCTGGGAAACTAATTTCTGAAAATTATGTGAGTAATTAGATGTAATGAATGTACAGTTTTCACTGCAGATTTTCTTGGATACTTCTTCCGGTATATCTTCCACCATAATACAGATGTTGCTTTGCCTGTACTGCGAAATACAAGAGGCACAAGGCAAAGGTTCAAGCACTGTCCTGTCTTTAGACTGTTTATTTAATTGTTAGCACTCTCCCTGCCACAGTTTTGCTCTATGTTGATTAGCACTGTGCTGAATAATGCCTCGGTATTGCTCAAAAGACAGAAAGCACTACAGATCCCTCCCTGTTTTGTTGGAAAGAAAGTTTAAATAGGTAGATGCAAGTCTTGCTGTGCCACCTGGTCTCATAGAGAGGGAATAGTTCCTGGCCTGCATTATTTAGCAGCATAGGTGCAAAATTTATTTAGCCTTTGTAGCTTTCTGATACATTCTGCCAATGACTTGCACCGCACATAGCTGTATAAGCTACACATGTGTTAGGAACAAAAGGCATGCTCAGTATGAGCTTGAGATCCTAGTCTAGAATAAAAGTATAAAAATGTTGATATGTGGAAATCTAGTTTCTTTGCAGTCTTTTAGAAGGAATCTAAAGCTGTCTCAAAACTCTGCCCCACATATTTTCCTGTTCCTGAAATTTCCCCCTTTTCCTCTCTAAAGTTTCCATAGAACTTACAGACGCCTAATACATTTCACAAGACAGAAAGGAAAAAATTGTCCAAAAAGGATCTTCATTTAATTTTCTAGTACCAACCTAGCCTATGAGTGCATTGTAAAATTTCCCTAAGCTCTTTAGTTTGATTGGATGAAGAAGGCTGTGTGGTGCAGGTGGTTTAACTTTCCATTTTCTGTGCTCCAAGTCCTCTAACTCCTAATAACCATTTCAAAGTCCTTACTGAGGAAAATATCCTGGTGAGGTAAAAGCAAGGCTTTTCTAAGGAAAATGCCTATCTTTCTGGGCGTTATGATTTGGTATCCTATCATCAGCAATTTCTTTCTTCTGTGCACCTTGCTTATAAAAGAACCACAATGACAAATGTAGCTTTATAGATACTCGCGTGAGAATGGTATGCCATAGACAGGCTTCTTTCAATATTTCTGGTTGCTGCTTTTTTTCTCTCTCAGCACAGCATTGATAGAATTTACATGGAAGTTAAACTCCTCCTTGGAGTGGTTTGAATCATGGATCACAATTCTCTTCTCAGCCTGTCATTCAGACCATCACAGGTCTTTACTTCAAAAGTCAACTAGGGCCAAAGAGTACTGCAGTCCAGCTGTGGACCCCTCGCCAACAAAGATCCACAGGCCACAGGAGATGAACAAATGCTATGTTCCTACCATGTGGAACCTGTCAGTACTGATCCAGCTTCTTCCAGTGGTCTGGAAACAGAGTGAGAACTCTGACTGTTCATACCCGTCTTCCATAGCAGAAATGGGTATTTCTGGGCTGGACTCAGCACAGTGCGCAGAGAAAGGATGCTGCTGTGCAGGCAGAGAGGAACACTTATGGAATTGCCTCTTCTCATTTTTGTTCATTAGGATTTTGCCATGAAAGCAGTCAGAAAAAAAGATTTCCTGACATTTTAGGTAATCCTACAGACTTTCCTAACTTCCTTAAGTCATACATAAAAATCCGTAGCTCTGATGGTCAGTCTTCAGTGCTTCAGAAGAAGGTGAAGCCCCTGGCTGTCCCTAAGAAAAACTATGGAACAAAGAAGAAAAAAATCTTTCCAGCCCACTGACAACCAGTGAAGCACTGTCATTACTGCAATCTGAATAGAGTATTAATGTAGATAACCTTCCTTTTATGAACACTCAGATGCCCCCAAACTTATCTTGGAAGCTGTGAAGTTCAGCAGCAGAATTCTGTTTGCCAGATCACACCAGGTCATAGCCTGACAGCAGTTGTTCCTGTGTGGTAGGCAACAACCCTACTTAATTCTAAGGAATACATCTACATAGATCTTTCAAGGTAGCATCTGTCAGCCTTAGGAGATACTTGATGCTCTAAACTCTTCCCATAGTCAGTGGGTGCTGAAGCCACTCAGCTACAGGCTTGATTTCTCTGGAAGGTCATTTGCTTGAAATTCCTTGTTAATGTCACTTTTTAAAAAAATAGATATGTGCTTTTTCAACTCTTAAATCTTTGCCCGGTAGGTTCCCATCTTCAGTTCATGTCCCTATCCATTGTTTGCTATCTCTTAAATAAATACAAAACCCAATTTTACTAGAAGAATGCATTTTCATATAACTGAGTAATGGTATATGCTATAGAAATGTAATTTAATCTCTCCTTAGGAATGATTCTGGAATTTTACCACAGATTGGGTTGGATTTGTCACACATTGCCAGTTAGGCAGATCCATGGAGTCTCGGCAATCAATTACATGAGGTTTTATTGGCAGAAAAATGAAGGCTTTATAAAAGCCAGGGCTGAGCCCTGTATTTGGGGTGTAGTCCCTTGTGTCTATTTGTCACTCCTGTCCATTTCTGATCTGGTGACAGCATAAAAATTTACAAAGCATCGTGCTTTGATGAGGTTCAGTCCATCTCCCACTTCATTAATGCATGGGATGAGAATACACACTACATTAAGACCTGTTTATGTGCATCTCAGACCTACTGAACCTATTTAATTTTGCTCTCCCAGGAATGTGCTCTGGGTCAACATGCACTTTCACCTGGCAGATACAAATTAAAGCACTAAAGATGTACCAGAAAGAAGGTTGGAGGATGGGAGAAAAAGGAGTCCCTGGACTCTAAACTTTTTTATAAAACCAGAGAAGAGAGCTGGGATTTTGCAGAAATACAGACAGGCTTAAAGTGAGGGAAGCAAGTATAAGAGTAGGAAAGGGAGGAAAACTGCTTAAATATCTCCAGATTTCTATCCTCCAAAAGCCAGGGGTGGTTAACTAGGCTGGGGATGGTCTCATTACTAGGGTCTACACCCACAGGTCAATGCTGTAGGTGTCTTGCTCACTTGTCGTATCGCCTCGTGGCGTGAGAAGTAATTATAGCCATAACACTAACCCTTTCTTGAACACTTCTTCACGGTGTGCAGTTTCTTTCCAGCAAACCATGCTATATGCAGCATGCCACTGCTATTTATATTTTTAAGCATTTCAGGATCTACACTGAGGTAACATGTCCCTGAAAGCAATGTGTAGACCACAGAGGTGGAAAAAGAGAGACTGTCTTTTCTTCTATAGTTTGTGACACAACTTGGGTAAGGACCAGAAGCTCGGGCTTCAGGTTTCACTTAGGTTGCAATAGGAATTTAAATGAATAAGGACCTCGGGAGTTTACTTTGTGGGGTTAGGTATGTCTAAAAGTGATCCTATTGCTTTGTTGTTTGCTTAGGGAAAACTTTAATCAGCTTTAATTGGAGTTTTGTCTGCAAAAATTGAAAGACTTAAGGACTGTGACAATAGATACTGCTTATGCCATGATTTAAGGAACCTCCATCTAACTGAAAGATGCCTCTCTCTCTCCCACATCATATATGAATTAAAGACATAAAAGTCCAGCTCAAGAGACAAAAGTTCTTGCCATAAACCAAGAACAAACAGCTGTGGTCCTAACATAGCAAACTCCCATTAATATCAGCTGAAATTTTGCCTGAGTAAGATCTGAATACAAACTTAGAAAACTGCAAGCTTTAGCTCCATGTGCACAAGGGGGGAAGATTGCTTTTCATGTAGGCATGACTGAATTGAAACGTGTTTCATCATATTTGTCCAGAAACACTGCCCTTTCAGACCTATGAATCTTGCATTCTAGTAAACATTCCATTCACCAAGGAGAAAATTGCAAGCCAAGTTAATTCATTTGGGGGGGGAACAACAAAAAGAAAGAAAAAAACCCAAAGAATGTTGTATTTTTTTGTATAATCACTAGAAGAATAATTTTATAGTGTTTCCCATGTAATTACTGCCAGACCTGTTTAGCAAATGTGAAATATTCGTTAGCAATTACTTAACTATACATATATTAAAGCTTAATTAGTAAATAAATTAAGCATATAATTAATTGCTTTAATCAGTAGGCCTTTAATATTGTAATTATCACTTGATACATTAAGGGCATGTTAAGAATACTTTTCTCCAAAAAATACATTGTTAATTAATCATTAAAACTTATCTTACTACATGCTCATTAATGATTTATTACAGATACTGGGCCAAAATCTTCTCTCAATTACAGCAGAGCTAACTGTGTTGAAGCCAATAGAGCTTCACTTGCATAAATTAAAGGAGAACTTGGTCCTGTTAATTAAACGTAAAGTGTTTGTCAGAGCATATCACCATAGATGGAAATCTGTAGTGCCTTGCTTGCGTTAACCTAATAGGAGCAAACTGCCTTTCTTTTACACTCCTTTGCTACAGCTGAATGTTGTCCTTCTGTAGTTTGGGTTCAAAGACAGCAAGTTGTAATAGCTGGGCAATGAGATGCGATCAGAGAGATCCAGGTTCGTTTCTAGCTATGAATTCCAGGTCAGTATGTGAACAAAATCTTCACCTCAGCTTGTTGTCCAGATGTTCTTTAAAGCGACAAATAATTACTTGTAGGGACTAGCTCACTTTTTTTTCTCAATATTAACATCTAAAAGGAGTCTAAAGAATCAGGGTCTAAGAGTGTTAATTTGAAAGGTGACTGTCAGACCCAGAAATCAAAGGACAGATAAGATGAAGACCTGAACACAAACTTTCTGTGGCTACATTTTTCTTACCCTGGATATGGCTTGTCAATCTGGACTGTATAATCGCCTGCAGAAGGGAATTTTTTCTTGGGATTTTGTACAAATAAGGTATCTGTGATAATGGGCTAAATGGGTCTTAGTTAAGCTTTCTTGAGGGAGCCAGAGTAATATTGTTTGCAGAAGATCTTTGTGTATAAACAGTTGTATTATGAATTGTTGCAGAGAAGGCAGGATGGGGATGGGGAAAGAGCAACTATTTGAGCAAGGGATATCTATTCATAGACATAGAGTACTGTTTTGATGCAGAAGCCTTTGAAATGTCAATGTGAAGCCTTCTATGGGTTTCCCTTCACAATCCCAGTGGAACTCTCCCATGCACATCCTATTTGCACAAATCCAAAGTCTTGGTTGGATAAATGTAAATGTAGAATAAATGAGGAAACCAAGATTTAATGACAGTGAGCTTTGGAATCTGGACGTGGTATATGCATTGTATTTTTCGCACTTGTGCATATCTCCTTGTCTCAGACCTTGATGAAAGCAGCCCTTCTTCTGCTTTGGTGAAAGGAATACCTGTTTTTAGTAGGTGGAAGTTAAACAGCGTTTAGTACTTGCTAGGAGGTACTGCACAGGACCTGTGCAAAATTTGTATTGAAAACCTGATATTCTCAACTTATTTCTATGTTTTGGGAGGACTCCCAAAAGAGCTTTCACAAGTGCACATTAAAATCTTCATTTCTTCACTAAGACAGCGAAGAACTTAAAGTGCTAATGCATACATGCACATATTCAGTCTCAATCTTTAAGTGACTGTTCGAGATATAAGGACAGAAAGAAAACATACAATTTAAAATGTGTTAGGATGAAGTAGATATTTCTTAATATTAATTTACAGCAGAATGTTCCAGTGTTTTAACAACACTGTGAACTGTTATTCAGCACTGCAGGGCGAATAAAAGAAAATCACTACCTTAGAATCATCGATGAGTTCGGAAACTGTGATCAGTCCTAAGAAAAACATCTCTCCTTTAGTCACTTTTCCACAGAAGGAAAGAAAGAGAAGTAACTTGGAAAAAGAACAGATTATGGAAGCTACCTTCAGGAATCACATTACACTGGACCAATCTATGACACTAACAGCTCCTACAGTCTCGTAGACTCACTTATACCTCTAAACATTTGTGTTGTCGTGAACAACTCCCAAGCAGAAAAGTCAATAAACACGGTGAATCTTGCTTAGATACCCTTCCCTAAATTTAGGGGCCAAATCTAAACAAGGTCAGTATGTAATCTTGACATCCGCTAAGGGAATTCTAAGGCAGGTGGAGCTCATAGAGCTTTTGGCAATGGAAGTTGTGTTATCGGGGGGTGAAGTGGAGGCTTCTCACTTACGTGATGGTCTCCACAGGTTTTAGAGAGTTAAGCTCCAATGGCAAAATGGCTAAAACTCCCCAGATCCCCCAACATAATGGGGAAGTATCAAAGTCAGAAAACAAACTCTCTTGAGTTACCCTGGATTAATCCTTTAAACAAAAACTAAAGATCAAAATAAGTTTATAAACAATTCTGGTGCACAGTTAAGATTAAAAATCCGAGATTCTGGTTGGTGAAGAATTCCATTCTTCATGCTTCCAATGAATTATTTCTGTGACAACTTCTTCTGTACAGTATCATAACTTTTTGTGCTATCCTGAAGGCACCAGTATCGTTCCCATGTATGTCATGTAGACAGTAGTACTTTGCAGAATATACGTAGGGAGAAACGGTTCGTTTTTATCTTTAAATTTACATTGCAAGATATTTGTTTTTGATGGAAGCAAAAGATTTCTTAAAATTTTTTTGTAAGTATACACTATTTGATGTAGTAAACAAGACAATATAGGTACAAGTCCTTTGGTACTATGAACCACATGTGCCTCACCATCGTTATTCAAGGGAATTCTAATGATGTTGAGAAAACACTCCTGTAAGAAATTGAATTTGACTGTTCTGGTAGTATTTATTCATACTGATTATGAGTCTGAAGGTAGACATGGTTCATGGTAGAAATAATGTATTCTTAATAGCAAAATAAATTTGATAGAAAAGTGTTGGCAATTTCCTTAAAACAAGAAAATAAACAGTATTGGTTTGTGTCCTGCCAGAGAAAGATGGTAATTATTTTCATGTTATAATCTACAATTTTTTAATAAATTCATGTCCATGTCATGAGGAAAGGGTTACGCTGGTTTAAATTTATTTAGCTAAACTGATTCAGATTCTTAATATAGACTTGTTTAAGCTGGATTCATACACATTCGAATACATGTGAATGTATTTATTAGTTCAACTTAGAGTAGTAAATTGCTAGCAAACAAAATCAAAGTAGGCAACTGTTAAATCAGTGTAAAATGGTCCAGATCAGGGATCTGCTTCAATTAAATTTTATGATAGAAAGTCATTTCAATTAAGCAAATGCAGCTTTTTTTCAATGCTCAAAAGGTCTATCGAGATACTGAAGCAAGTCAGTATTTTCTGAGTTATTGTATATATTATAATTTACATAAAAAACAGCTATGCTGACAATCATGCACAATTAGGATGGTTTAACAACATCTGCTTTGTATAGAAAAAGCAACATACTGTAACAGTGGGTTTGCTTGCTTCTTTTCCTGATTATTTCAGCAAAGCTAATTTAAGGATTTCTAGCTGCTGCAGTTATGAAATTCCCTGTGTGTGTTGTACAAATACACTTCAGTAAAGTCCCAGCTTGCAGACTCCAGCCATTTTGATGTCAGAGCCTACAATCTGCTGTACCTCACTTGGGCACCTATCTTGCATCTGCATTTAACTGCCTATTGAAGCAGGCTTCCCAAAGGAAGCGCCGAAACTTTCCGTGCAGGCACCAGAGACATGCGCCTTTGAGGGCCTCCATAGGGACAACCTCCCTGCCTAACTTGTGTACCTAAACTCAGCCAGATGGGACTTCTCGGTAGGCTTTCAAAGGCACATCACTCTCTCCTTCAGCTTTATATGAGATTTGAGCACTTACTTCAGAGTGCTGCTGCTCTGCCTGCCTAACACAGAGCTACAAGTCAGGTATCTGGGGTAGGGGAGGGTGACAAAGGGCAATCCCCAGCAACGCCCGCTGCAGCTTTCATGTTTTGTCTTCAAGCTGCCTCTTGAAGAGTTTACTTTTGTGCTTCACCTTGGCATTTCTTAATCAAAGAGACTTGTCCTAGAGTAAAGGTACGTGTTTCTTTCCGATCAAGATGGAAATACTACCATGTGTGCTGTTAAAACAAGCATCCCAGGTGGGCCTCAGTTTATCTCAGAAGATGCACTACCAGCGCACTGGAGTTTCCAAAGTGCGCTGGGGGAAATTTCAGAGTCCGATTTAGGCAGCAGTTTGAAGTAAAATAATTTTTTATTAATAATCGCCACATCTATACATTTGCGGATGTCACCAGTAGAGGCAATAAGAAAAACAAATATAAACTTATAAAAAGAAGCATTTTATTCCTGCCCTTGTTGCCACATGCACTGGAAAGGAACCATATTGGCTCTTTTTTAGCTAGTAATGTCTAATGCAGGAAGACAGGAATAAGCAGAGTAGAAAGCACCTGTCAGCTCTATTTCCCACTCTCCTTGATTAGCATGAAACATTAATAGGGCTCTCAGAAATTCTGGTCTGAAATGGGCTTTGCTTGAAAACGTGTCTGCCTTTACTGCACAAAAGCTGCTGTCATTAAAAAAGGGCAGATAACTAAAGAAGACTCTTTCTTGAAATTTATACCATTTTTTCATACAATGACAAATTATTTTAATAATCGGAATCGCACACTCTGCCATTTGTATAATGTTTCCCATAAAATTCTCCCATTAAATTTGCTCCTCTACTTGACTCATATCTTTTTTAAAAAATGACACACACAAAATGATACATCACGCATTCTTACAAAGAATTGGAAGTGAACATACTGTAATGGGTTAACATACGTTTTAATAAAATTTTCATTGTTGCACATTTCACTTTTCGGTACTGAGAGCCAGGGCTGTACCAGTAACCCCAGGCGATGCCTAAGGATAAAACAAATCATATGGTAGTGAACTATTTTCACCTATTTATCCTTCTACTGAAAATATATTCATAAATACAAAATGAAGCTAAGATACGTAGCCAGTAACATTGCACATAACAAAGATATTCCCTAGTATTTGTATTCTATTATTTTTTAATAATATACCTTCTGCATTTCTGAGATGCTTGGGTTTCTGTTTTTATTCCTTATATATCTTGTAAGCCACCAAACCATTTTAATTTTGTCTCCCCAAAGTGGGCAGTAACAAATACTTGAATCCATATAGTTAAATGAAATACTATTGCATAACTTATTATGGAACATGCACTGCAAGTCAGAAATGTATGCAGGTCTATTTATCTAGCAGCTGGAGTTTTCTGAAGTAGAAACTTTTGATTTGTGGCATATGTAGGTCTATTTACATGTAGACAATCTGTTTTAAAAGATCTGTGTCATCAAAAATGTTCCTGTAGATATCAGCATATTAACTGCTTGTTAGATAGGATTATCTCAGAGAATAAATACTGAAAAAAAATGCCCTGAATATTCATTTTACTATGGAGATACCATACAATTTCAAAATAATAAGTTTTATTTCTTTATTACTGTATAGACACTCTGGAATAAGAATTACTTTTTATTACCACAAAGTAAAATGATGTGGTAACAATGAATTAAGCTTGTTCAAGTTGCACCTAAGCTCTAATTTCCTTGATTGCTTATTTTGTTGACTCCCTGTAGAAATTTAAGGTGGAATCAAAAAGGCAGATGCTGAGAATAAAAAGCAGTTGATGTAGTTACTCTTAATTTGTTTAAGCAAATTTTAAGATTTCAAATTTAAAAATAACCAGATCTGGTTTTGTCCCTTCTTGTCCCTCTTCTCTTCTGTAGTCTGATTCCACTAAAGAAAAGATGCTTCAGTTTGTCTGCTAGCATGCTGCTTAAAACAATATTTCTGCTATAAGAATGTTATTATACAGAATGAAATCCAAGTATATTCATTCAACAAGCCACCATAAGAAAGCAAAACAAAGTGAATTCACAGCCAACTTGTAAGTCTTAAAATATTTGCTTCTATTAGCAAGAAATCTTTCTGAGTATACAAATCACAGAGACATATATTATGAATAAAACTTAGAATTCTCATAATTTTGCATGGATCAATTTT
>NW_009604662.1:0-60000 GCF_000690535.1 Cariama cristata | reverse complement strand
GTACTCAGAAAGAAGGAGTATTTTGTTTATCAATTCTCTCAAGCAAATTTTAATTGGAAGCTCCTAACAGAATTTGGGACGACATTATAGGAAACTGTGGAATGCTATGAACAATTACCACTGTAAATCACTGGGGAGTTATGAGCTTGAATTTATTAAATATTATGAGATTCTAAGACATTGCAATAATAGTCTCATATATAATATGTCTAAAAAGATGGACCTGAGGTCAGTTTGGAAATATTACATTCCTTTCCAATACTCATGAGGAGGAAGGAAGGGAAAAATAAGGCTCTTATGCCAACAACTAGTCCTATAGGCACTGTGGGACAAATCTTAACAAGCAGATTACAAACTTTCATTTGACATTTTCCATTGAAATTGTCTGGATGTAAAAAAAAAAAATCTAAATACTTTGGTGGAACCGGATTTATCTGAAGGGCTAGTTAAATATACCACCTATCTCAATCTTTGAAACTGTTTTTAATAACCATAAGGGAGTAAGTTTAAAGGAAATAAAGAGAAGAAGAAAAAGAAAATAATGAAAAAAGAATATAAATAAAAATATGTATTTTCTGCTATTCTCTGTTTTATTTCAAGTGAGAAATATTCACCTGAAATTTCAATACAATTGTTCATCAAAGTAGCCATCTGATTGGGACATTCTAGGATTTGTTTTCCCTTTGTTAATGCAACAGCCCTCAATCTTGGTGCAGCCTCTGGGTGCAACGGTAAAAAAGAATAAAAAATTGGAAAAACAGTTTTTAGAAAGAGAAAGAGATAGGATTGGGGAACAGTAAGAAAAGCAACTCTTGTTTGAGGGATTTGTTTTATATAACTCTGTCAAGCCAATTGCATAAAACTTTTCACTTAGTAATTTTTATATCCAAGCCACACATTTCTTTCCTTGGAGCAGTCAGTTGCCAGGTCATATTGAACAGAAGGTTCTTTCAGTGGCAACTCTTTAATTAATCAACTGCATATTAGCCACCCTCAGAAATGGTATTACATGCCAAATGGATGACGTGAAAAATATGTATTGGGGAGAACTACTCCACTGGCTTCGTAAAGAAAAATAGTAAAATAAATAGCTAATAAGGTGCAGTCTGTTTAAGGAACAGTCAGGTTTTCTTCACCGCCCAGCTGCCCCTGTCAAGCCGACTTTGTTGTATGTTCTCCTCTTCCGCTCAGGGTGTCAGCACATAAATAAACTCTGATTCCTCTCAACATACAAAAAAGTGCTTCCTTTATTAGAGGTGCCCAAGGATATTTTCTATTGGCCTTCAATGCTTGTCAATAGCAGCAGTTTGAGTCTCACAAGAATTTATATATCGGATTATTCCCTACTTACTCTGCTGAATGAGAAGCTTCATTATATTAAAAATGCATTTCAAGATAAGAAAGGAATCGAATGGGCTACCTGATTACATTTGAACTGATATTAACTACTGATGCTCTCAGGCTGAGGGATTGGCACCACACGGCTAAATGTTGCAGCACATTACTTCTCAAAGTCTGGCCCCAAAATGCAGCCCGGAATACTGTGTGAGGTACCCAGGTGCCTTAACAGGGCATGGGGATAATTAGGTATGCTATAGGATCTTATCCTCTTCTGACAGTACCCAGAATTACAGCTGCTCTGAGATGGTGCTCTGTAAGTCCCTGTGCTGGGAAGGAGCAGCACCAAGTTAGCTAAAAGGGGAAATGCTGCAAACAGGGCTATCTCTGGGGACTAGGGTATTCAGGAATCACCTGTACCTGCTTGGGATTTGTAACCCGAAAGCCTCACCTGGTATTAGGCATGGATCCACAGTAACCTAGATGTGATTCAGTAGATCCAAACTCCAGGATGCTCAAATGTTACATAGCAAATGAATGTGAGATTTCATGATATTGGATAGAGGTGTGTGAAATCCACCTATGTCTCATTTTCTGTTCCCTTGCACAGTTTCTGTGCCATATGATTCAGTAATCTACAGCCCAAACAACTCTAGAGACCTCAATAAACTTTCACAGGTTATACAGTTCATTACAGAATGTGGCCTTTGGTCATATCTGTGAAATAAATAAATTTCTACAATTTTTAATGAATTACAGATGAGTAATAATTTCAGAAGCCTCTCATTAGCTAACAGGAAAATATAATTTCCAATAAAAAAGATAGAAATGAACTGCAGGACTATTGGGATGGAACATACCTTAAAAGGAATTTTTATTATAGAGTCAGTAACTTCTGGTGGCCTTTGCCAAATACTCATACAGCCTCTGCAGATATGTCAGCACTGTTCATATCCCTTAAGATAAAAGGGTTTTGGTGGCTTATATCACAACTTCTGCAACCATATCTGCATTGTTTACCCATCCAGTTTTTCATTTGCTGAAAGGCAGTTGTAAGTGGCACTCTGGAAAATGCAGAGAGAGGGGCGGAAGAAAAGTCTTCCAGGAATGGAACAAAACCGAACTGAGAACAACACATCCTTCAACAGAGTCCAGTATGTTCTGCCTTGGAGCCTTAATTGAGTGCAACCCAGGAGAGCCCGGCCACAACACATTCTGTCCTCTGATGTGCACCCTTCTGTTGTGGAGTGATTTAGAACACGTTCAGCACTGTAGCTAAAGGTAAATGCGGTAAATAAAGATTAATTTGGACAAGAGACAGTGTGACTACTTTTCAGAGTCTGGCCTCAAGCACGTAACTGTTGAGTTTGCCAATCGTTTGCCGATCGATACCATTAGATTTCCTGATCTTCCTCCCTGTCTTAAGCGTGGAGAATGCAAACCTGCAGATCACTGACAGACTGACAGAACCCTGGATACAAGAATAATTTTTTTGGTTATGCCACATTGTTGTGTGTTAATGTGGTAGGCATACAAGTGCCACACAGCTGCTCACTCCTTTCCGCCACCCCTACCACCAGTGGAACAAGGGAAGAGAAAAGGAAGGGTAAAACTTACGAGTCAAGACAAAAATAGCTTAATAAATGAGGGAGAAATGGAAGAAGAAAGAAAGAAAACAAAACAAAATAAGTAATACAATGGCAATCACCCACTCATCACCTTCCAAGTATTACACCGATGCCCAACAGTTCCTAGGCAAAAGACAGCTAACCTACCGAAATCTCCCTCCTCTCCCTTTTTATTGCTCAGTATGGCATTGTATGGCATGGAATGTCTCTTTGGTTCTTTTGGATCATCTGCCCAATTGTGTTCTCTCCCAGCCTCTTATGCATACCCAATCTATTCACTGGAGGGACAGAGTGAGAAACAGAGAAGGCTTTGATATTTGCAGACACTGTTCAGCAATAGTTAAAAGATTTATGTGTTATTAACATTATTTGGTCAGAAATCCAAAACATGGCACCATACAAGGTGCTATGAGGAAAATTATTCCAGCCAAAACCAGTGCACATGTAAAGGCTGCTTCAACACTGGATGTGACAGAGCTCTCCCAAGTGCATTCTGAATCCTGTACCATACTGAGAAGCAGCATCAGACATCCACTGAGGAACAGCCTGTCTACAAATCCCAGCTGGTCCTGTGGCAGGTGATATCAGGACCCTTACAGGAAAGATGTCTGCACCTCTGAAAATAAGGACCTGGAGTCATCCTTTCTGCTGAGCGTCATCACCATGGGTTTCATTCAGTGGTGATTTTTCTGGAAAAATCTAGTGCCTTTTCACATACTCGACGATATCCAAGATATCCGTGTGGATTCACTAAATATGACATAGTGTACAAGAGACTTGAGCCCATCTGCAGCTTTAGCTGGCACTCAGGCAGCTCATGCAATCTCAAATATCTGTGTGGGACTCACACTCAGTGAGAGCAAATGGATTGATTGACAGAGATCCAAATCCTGTCCAAGTAAGAGCACCCTGTGCTACACCCCAAGCAATGGATACACTCATATTTTCCTCCCATGAATAGTTGCCCTATTGCTCATAGTCGATCCTGAAGATCCTTCCAGAGAGAGTCAATGTGGAGGGGAGGGTCTCTTTAGCCTGAGAATCTTTCTGGAGGCTTCTTCATGCAGCATTGCAGCTGTTACCCATGTGTCTGCTACCAGGCCATGGTAAGCACTCTGTGACCATCTGTGTTAAGTCAGATTTTAAGTCAGATTTACCTTTCAGGCAAATGTTTTGTTCCAGGTGGAGATGTGTCATTCCTCCCAGGTGAATTTTCATGCTCAGAAACTCAAGATTTTTGCAGGCACGGCTTTCTGTGCAACATAAACCATAACACAGGAACACTTCAATAAACATAACAGTCACTAAGGTGGGATATCTCTGTTTTATCCAAAGATTTCAACTAGAGAGTGGATAAGTGAATTTTATCTAAATGTCATATTATAAACCGCTTGTGGTTAGGAGAAGAAAGCACTTTAGCACAGGACTACTTAGGAAATTACTTTTATTGATATATTTAGCATCATTACCATGTACCAAGAGATCTTTAGTATCTTTTATTCCATTTAAAAGCAACTACTGACCTTTCAGCAAATATATTTTTGATTCAGTTTTTAGGTATGAAATATGTCAATATATATTCTAAGCCCTGTTAACAGATAGTAATAAAAGTGAAAATGTCTAACAAACTAGTTGCTGACTTCTGTCAGGAAATCTCTTTATGAGTTACATGTTCTTGCCTTTTGGTCATTGAGCAATGTGGCAGATTGGCCTCCACAACGGCCCAAGAAGGTTCAAATTGGGATCCCCAGTGTGAGCAGTACCCCAAGGGAGCCACATGCTGATAATGACTTTCTTGGGAATGATATATAAAGACAGAAACTTTCTATCAATGACTCCACAGGGGGCTGTTCAGCCAAAAGGAGCATAGAATCATAGAATGACAGAATGGTTTGGGTTGGAAAGAACCTTTAAAGATAATCTAGCCCAACCACCCTGCCATGGGCAAGGACGTCTTCCACTTGATCAGGTTGCTCAAAGCCCCATCCAACCTGACCTTGAACACTTCCAATGATGAGGTGTCCACAACTTATGTCCAAGCTAAACCTGCCCTCTTTCAGTTTAAAACTGTTGCCCCTTGTCCTGTTACTACAGGCCTTGGTAAAAAGTCTTTCTCTACCTTTCTTACAAGCCCCCTTTAAATATTGAAAGGCTGCAATAAGGTCTCCCTGGAGCCGCCTTCTCTCCAGGCTGAACAAACCCAACTCTCTCAGCCTGTCCTCATAGGAGAGGTGCCCCAGCCCTCTGATCATCTTCGTGGCCTCCTCTGGACTCGCTCCAACAGGTCCATGTCCTTCTTGTGTTGATGAGTACTTCAGGGGGGGTCTCACCAAAGCAGAGTGTAAGGGCAGAATCCCCTCCCTCGACCTGCTGGTCATGCTGCTTGAGATGCAGCCCAGGATACGGTTGGCTTTCTGGGCTGCAAGCACTCATTGCTGACTTATGTCCAATTTTTCATCCACCAGTATCCCCAAGTCCTTCTCTGCAAGGCTGCTCTCAATCCATTCATCCCCCAGTCTATATGGATATTGAGGATTGCCCCAGCCCATGTGCAGGACCTTGCACTTGGCCTTGTTGAATCTCATGAGATTCACACAGGCCTGCTCCTCAAGCCTGGCAAGGTCCCTCTGGATGGCATCCTTTCCCTCTAGAAAGTCAACGGCACCAGTCAGCTTGGTGTAATCTGCAGATTTGCTGAGGGTGTACCCAATCCCATTGTCCATGTTGTTGATGAAAATATTAAATACTGTTTGTACCAGTATGGGCTCTTGAGGGACACCACTCATCACTGGTTTCCACTGGTTTCCCTGGCAGTACAGAGCCAGTAGACCTTCTGTCTCTGCTAAATACATAATTTCCAGAGTATCTGGCTTCAGTTTTGGGTTGCTTTGGTTCCCTGAAGACTGCTACAAACTCTGTGAAACGAGGTTACAAAATCTTTGTGGTGCCAAAAAGCCTGCTTCTATTAGTCATATTATTTTACATTTATATTGCCATAATGCTAGGGCAGAGGTAATTTGACAGGGATGTTATGGACAAAGAAACACTTCTTTGATGAGTATGGTCATATTTTGTGTTAATGTAAGTATTATGTAAATTTTTCTCTTATTTTGAAGGCTTTTGTTAAAAAAAATAAGATTTTTTTTTTCAGTGACTAGTTCTATCTCATCCGTATAAAACCAAAATATGCTCCGCTGTCACTGGGATCAAATCAGTGCCTGACTTACATCAAGATAGTTAACAATCTTCTGACTCTGCTTTCCATCAAATATAATGGTGAGATATAAATTATTCAGCTCCATAATAAACCTTTCCAGCGAGTTACAATCATTTTTCCAAATCAGGAAAATATCACTCAAGTGCTATAACCATTACAAAAATTGTTTAAATTTCTTTAGGGTGTATAACAATTCTTCTTCAAATATACCCATTTCAATCATAAGTCTTTTCATATCATTGAGACGATCCTCTTACTATTTTTTGCACTAATCAGGACCATCAAATGTAATTTACCTTATTTTGGGTAATCCTTATGTGATATATATCTACAATGGATTTTCTTTTATCAGTTGTCATCAAAGTTTTTTGTCATGATCGAATATTTGACTAATATTATGCTTTATGCCCTGATGCAGCTACACAAGATGAAGCTAAGTAGATGGGCCAAATTCCAGTGAAGTCAACAGAAACTGCTTTCAACCTGAACTGGACAGAGGTCCTGTGGTCTGTTTCTGTGTATTGACTGCATGTTTATCTGTTAGAAGCAATCTTCACACAGTAATAAATGACAGGCATATCGGGCTTGCAGAATAACCATTACAAATCCTAATTCATAGGCCAATGAAAGTATGATGCTGTGATTCTGGTTCTTTTCCATCTATAGGTTTTTTTTAAAACTGGATTTCTGGCTGAGAGAAAGAGTTGCAGGAGTCATCAGTTAGATAAGCTTGAAATTGTGAAAGGTTATCATGCAGCTGTGCAATGCTAGATCTATGACACAGCTACTCAGCATCTGGTTTTTATGTTTACACTAGCTTTTTGAAATGTTCAGATGTCAAGAGTCAGACCTTCAGAAATCTGTCAAGACATTTACATTAAAAGATTACATGAAAAAAGATTTTTTTCTGGACTTCTTTATTTTCTTCTCTTCCTTATCTTCCCTCTCTATTGTAAAGCTATTTATTGCCAATTCAAAGGTTCCTGAAACAAAGAACTTTTCATTATTCTTCTAGCTTCAGACATATAGATTCAACTATAGCATAATTGAATATATATACACATTTACCTGTATATGTCTGCAATGCAACCATCCTACTGGTTGAATGGAGAGACCTGGTACCATTTCTCTCCATCTGAAGTGTGTGGGACACATTTCCATTTACTTCTTGGGTGAATCACCACATATCTCTTCTAATATCATCTATCTCGAGTTCTCCTTGAAGATGTCGCCTTTCTCCATCCCCATATTTTGACTTCTTTTATCTTGGAGATTTCTCCTTATCCTGTTTTCCCTCTCTGACATGCCTGACTACCTTGCTGCACCTCTGCATGTGTCCCAGCCTCAATATTACTTTTCATATTTTTTTGCATGTCATATGCAACAACTTCTCACATCTTTTTTTGCATCCACATCATTTAGCCCTCACAGTAGCTTTTACAATCAAGGCATTGTCAAACTCTCCTGTCTCCTAACTTTTCTTCAGATTTTGACAAGTGACTGTCCTCTTCCCGAAGAGCAGTTTAACTTTATCTCCAATAAGAAACTATGAGAGAGAGTTGGACATTTTGTTGATATCAACTTGTGACTTCAGTGCTATTCTCCATCACAGGAGATGGTAGACCTTTCAGATACAATCAAAACTTCAGAGTATCAAAGGAAGAATTCGGAAACCTGGGAAGATAATACAAAAGGAAATAGGAGAGAGGTTGGACTAACACAACAAAAAGGATTATTAGCTTCAAGGAGAAGCATGAAACTTCACAGTGGTCCAGACAAATTTGCAGAAGCATCTAACAATTTTTATTATTAAGACCTAAGAATTGATTTTATTAGTTAAGCCCCCCCCCCAAATAAGTAAATGCTTCAAATTTCAGTCATTGCTATAGGATTTTGTCAGCTCTTCTTGAAATGATTGGGGCTCATAACATAACTTTTTACCCTCCTACTGCAGTAATGGTATTTGGGTATGGATTACATTCTATCAAAATATACTTAGACCAAATTCATTTGCAACTGGCTTATGCTCCCTAGATATGCAGGAAACAAGACTCTTTTCTGATTCTTGCTAAGATGACCCATACATTAATTTACATGTATTGAATTGACACCTCTCATCCAAATTCACAATGGACTCTCTGTTAGATTAGAAAAAAAGACTTGAATAAATCCAAGTTGTGTCTTCATAAATATTAGAAATATTGTAAAGGGAAATTCTTTACCTTTAATCAGCATTGGAGAATAACTGCAGAGCCAGTACATTTTGTATCGTAGGGACAAGGATCACAACAGTATGAATGACTTGAATTATCTTGGGTATTTTCCTAGCTATAAAGCGATTTATTCCTTAGTGCTAGAAGGTAATACTGGTGCTGAAAAATGGGACACAATGCTTAATTGAAATTTTTTTTTTATGTACATAAAGGCTGCTTACATTTCTTAGAACTGAATGGCATAAGAATGCTGCAATACTGAAGTACACAGAGTGCTGTCACTTACTGTTACTATGGGGGAAAGTATTGAAATAATTTTGCACACAATGAATGATCATGGGGATGTTCAAAAAGGCCGAGGGAAGCAGAGATTTCAGTCAACATAACAGATGCATAGCATCTGTGTCCTATGTCCTATATAGGGCCAATTACATCCTCATACTACAATTTTCAAATTAATTTCTAAGACTTATGATTGTGAATCTACAGACCTTAGGTACAAAAGATGTGTATCTCATTGTTCTTTCTTCCTAGAAGCAATCCCCTTTCTGGAGACAGCAACTTAAGCCACCTCTGTGAAGGAGATATTCGCAGAGATTTTGGTAAGAGACCCAGATGGGTAAGGAAATACAAGAGCATACATTTCTAATTTTGTAAATACTGGATGGGATGCACTCAGCATCACATTTGCCTTCACATTTCCTTCACATATGCCTGATTTACATTCCTAGTCTTTGTTGGGCAGCTCTTCACTCTGGAGTCTTCAGAAACTCCTATCAAGAGTGTCTAGAAAGACTAAGGATTTGGTATTTAAAATTTAGATGTTTAGTGCAGCTAGGTCTGCTCTCATCTTTTGTCACTGAAGTCATTATGGATACTCTGCGTCAAGTAGAATTAGCAGATCACCTGTCATCAGAAATAGGAATACTTTGGATGCCTATTTGACAAGAAGACTGTCCATTTAATTGTCTGGGCCACAAAAGAGAAAAAAAACATCTAGTACATTATCAGATACATAATTCTGCCAAAAGGAGGGTAGCGGGGTTATACATGGATCTTTGCTGTTTTCATAATGAAAATGGCAAAATATACATCTATCAACATCTTTCCATATAATATTGTCATTCTGAAAGGAGCAAGAGGAGAATTTTGAATTTTATATCCTTAAAATCTGATTGCTTTTTTTAAGACAGAACAGAATAACAATAATTAATAAGACTAAACACAAGAATATGTGGTTCCATAGCTATGTTTTCTACTCCTAAACAAGTTGTAAGTTAGAATAAAACCAGAAAAGCATTATAAATATATTTGTGTATCAAAACAGATGGAGATTTATACGCAGAGGTAAACTCCATTTAGCACTGCATTGTTAGCAAAATATTTCTAAGTGTCATCTGTTTTCCTGCTGGTGGAAGAGTATTTCAACATGTGTACTGTAGCTTTATTAACTTTTTTTCTCTTGTAAAAATTAAAATGCGCTGAAGTGCAAAACCACAAATTTTGCATTCACCCCAGAAGTTTTTTAGTTTTACTGCTGGAAAGTACTAGAAGAGACATAGATAGCAATAGAAATAAAATAGTAATAATAATAATACCTAAGGAGTAATTTTATTCAAGATATACAATTAGATACTCTAAGCATATTGCATTAAAATGTCTAATCAGTAATATCACTGCTTTCATGTATTTCCAATGATGGGTGCATATAGACAGGTGAAGATAACCATGTATATGTTATTAATCAATACACAGACAGAGCAAACAGGCAAGAAAAGCTCTCTGGAATACAGTCTAGATAAGTATAACGTTTGCAGAATGGATGGTCTTCAATTTTCATAACGTTCTTGGCAAACGTAAATGGGGAAAGATTCAAATTCACCCATCAGATCATTTTTTTATTCTGATTAATCAGTTGTTGGGCTAAATGTGCTGTGAATGAAAAGGATTTTACTTTCTCGTATACCTATTTAATGACTTGTAGAAGCTAGTAACAATATACATTTTCAGCGACTTATTAGCAAATCAGTGAGATATTGCTAGTGTTTTCACATAGAGAAAAGATTTAGATTTACAGATTTACTTAACTGTCCTCCTCTTAAGGATTACAAATGTAATTGGAATATTTGGGAGGTGAGATTGTACATATTAATTTCAAAATGCTTGTGACTATTGCTCACCTGTGAAACTTGAGTGATGTACCTGAAGCTAGAATTTGACCAATTTAAATTTTATTAGTACCAGTATTTCTACTGGGACTACATTTTCACTTTGAACGTCAAACATGTTTCAAGAATATTGGAGCAGTTTAGTAATGTGTTCAGTCACAGATAATTTAATCAGATCATAGATTTAATTAAAGGGTATTCACCACTTTTAATGCCAATGCTATCATCACTAATTATGTCAAATAGCGGATTGGAGTAACCGTTTGACTGTTGCCAGAGACAAAATAAAAAAGACAAATTCTATAACTTCTTCCTCAGCAAAGCTGGATTCCAGCATCAGCATGAGGAAAGGAATTGGCAGTGTTCAGGGCACAGTAAGAGCAAGACTACGGCCTGAAGAAAGTAGAGGCAGAAAAATTATTGCTACAACCATTGTGGCATGCCTAATTTTTAAAGACAAAGGATAGAATTTATCTGTTTAAATGTATGCATCCCGTACAGAGAGCTGTCCCACAGCTGCCTGCACAGGTAACACCTAAAATGACATTACACATCTATGTTTATCAAAACATCCCCAGAGAAAGTGATGTAGCTAGCTCTTACATTTCATTTCTACAGTGTAGGTAGACATCTAACATGTCTGTCTGTCATACATGTGAGCTACTTTAGGTATTCAGATGACCAGATTTGACTGTCTTAGGTTAGGATGAATAACTCCCTAAGTCCCTTTGACTAGGTTGAACAGATGCAGATTAGCCAACTATTGCAATATTAAATGGTCTGTAGTATCCAAGACATCTCTACATGAGGCTGACATTCATGACACTTGAAATAGGATGTACAAAAACCCCACATAATTCCAGAGCGGCAGCTGGTGACTAGACGCAGTATTCTACAGCACATATTAAAACACTACCTACATACGGTGACAAAGCTGAAACCTATGTAGATCTTCTCTGACTATGAGGAAGATTAGACACCTATATTATGTATCAGCACCTGCATTCTAGTTACCTAAATTTAGGTGAATTCTAAGACTAGATCCTTCCACCCTGAGAGGTTCATTTGGTTGCCCATATGTATCTTTGAAGATGCACTAGGACAACATGATTAAACTCCAAGGTGTCAGTGGGTTTCCATTGTCATATCTGTCAACCCTTGGGTAGACTAGGGAATCTCGTATAGCAATAGTTTTTTTTGAGTAAGCAAGTGAAGAAACTGTCATTTCTCTTATTTTTCCACTCAGAGAAAAAAGTTTGGCTCCACTTACACTGCTTGTACCATTTCCATTAATTTCAAAGGTACTTAAACATACTTCAAATTAATTTAGTGAAAAAAGGGCTATCTTCTAAAATTGTATATTAAATGCTGAAATATGTAGAAAGGATTTTCAGGTGAATACCCAACTTCCACTAACATCAACAGAAGTTATTATGATTTTTAAAATTTCAGTAGTCTTTATCTGCATCCTTAGTAATCTATAAAAATTCACAAAATCTATTACAAACAGTCCAGATCTAGAAAAAAGTCAATAGATCAAACTCCTTCTCAGTTAAACCACAAAGTAAACATACTGTGTTAAAGAATTCCAATAACTCAGAATAGAACCTGATTCAAAATGTTGTAAATGCTGCAGTTTTCCCTTTTTTTTTTTTTTTTTTTTTTTTTTTTTTTTTGATCTAGGATACAGGGAAAAATGTCTAGAATAGATTAGATGAATTAATAGATCATTTGAATCCTTAAGAAATAGGGACCCTACATAAAAAACCTTCCCCTACTTTCAACCCACTCATTCATTCTTACGAAACTGTGTTTAGCACTTAATATTGTGCAATTGTTAAACACAATCCTGCCTGGCTGAAGCCCTGTATGCCAAGTTAAAGCTCCAGAGACACTTTTTATCTCTGAATTGTATATGGATCCATAATGGAAGCCCTAGACTCCATACAGCCCTAAATGTAACATCATGAACGTGATGTCCTTATAAGTCAGCAATATTTCTAAACTTTTACAAAGGGCAAACATCACACTCAAATTACTGGAACCGTTTGTATTTTCTTGCTTGACTATAATGTTACATGTATACATTATTTATTAATGGAGGATGGATTTTTCTTTTGATTAAATGCTACTGTTACTTTAACAAACAGATATGAGATCCCCAAGCTCTCAGTGTGCAGGGAATTTTGTCCACGCATGCCATGCCAATGGATTGTCAGTAATGGAAAGTGACGGAGTGTGGAGGGCAAGGGGTTTTGCTGAAATACCCTTACTTTCATGGTAATCTACCAGCTACAAATGATTATCTCAAAGGACTGCACCTTGCTATAATTGCTACATTTTGTCTGAAACTATAAAATATTGTTGTCCTTGCCGCCAAAGTTGTTCAGAATAAGGTCCGATGTTTTAATGTTGGGAAAAAAATATATTATATTTAAATTTCAAATTCAGTGATAGAGAAATTCAGCTTTGAATAAATAATCTGATAGTGTTGTAGTGTATTGTCAGTTCTGTGATATTCTCCCAATGGATGAGCTAACTGTGGGATATCTGCTGTTCTAGCCATATTGCCGTAAGATAACAGGTACAGGAAAGCAAATAAACAAAAGAAGTCCCATGAGAACCCTGTCCATTCTATTTCCTTTGAAGTTGCAACTTCACTGGGACACGATGCAATACCTGAACATTATTACCATAGCCCAGTCTTGGCACTAGGGGTGTGATTCATCTCACTTGATTTCAGTCATCTAAACATCAAGTGTCTAAGTTTTCTCTACAGTCACTGAAGACAGATAATACCAGAAAGCGAGTAATCTGCTAAATGCTTTTCTCTGTATTAATTAGCTTCTGGAACTGCCTGTCTTTCTGCTCTATACCAGCCAGAGCTTACATGACTGGATGTCTAACTTTTAAATGGCTGAATTTTACAGAGATGAATTTCAATCTCAAAGTCTACTGACTGTACAAGAAAGTATCACTTTCATTTCATTAAAAAAATGTACTTCAAAGCATAATTCTAAAATAATTCATATTTTTTTAATAGATCTACTGCTTCCTAATGTTTGTTGTTTAATATTTAAGGTATATTTAATCATTTAATAGCACAAAAATTCATTCAATTGTAATATTGAGACATGATCTTTCCCAAAAGTATGAAACGCTTTGCAGCATTGGGTAACCAACAAACTTGTTGTCTACAAAGGAGTTAGCTGGTTTGAAAAAACTGTTGTCTTTCCTATATGAGCATGAAGTGTAGGTCTCCTGCAAAATGAAAGCATTCCTATTAGTTGCCCTGTACTAAGAAGTTCTGTCTGTGTCAAATATGTAATATGCAGATTCAAAAGTTTGAAAGGCCACAACAAAGAAGATGGATGGCAGCATCCTCACCTCTAGAGCTGGAAGGCTCATTAACATCACCAGGTTGTCATCCAGAGAATAAAAATAACAGAGTATCAGACAATGACATTCATGATCGAAATTCTGAATATTCTGAAGTAGATTAAATGACATCTTTGGCTGTGTAAGGGTAATAGCAGTCGCCCTCACAGCTAGACTATTTGCATATAAAAAGTTATATGGAAACTAGCAGATAAAAGATTCAACAAAGGAGCACATTTGTTATAAGCTGAAAGTCAAATTTTGGGTATAGTAAAAATACCAGTGATAACAAAAGAAAGTTTACTGTCTAACAGTCAGATTCTTGACAGATAGATTTGCTACAGGCAATCCAGGTCTAAGAGTAGAGTTGAAAGCAGTCAAAGCCAAGTAAAAGAGTTCCAAGTATCAGATGTCCAAAATATGTGTTTTTCTTAATCCTCAGAAGTGCATCAGAATTCAATAAGTAAACCTGTTCCAGTCATGTTATCTCTTTTTACAGTATTAACAAGAGATGAGAAGACTTACATTGATTAGCAAGGTATAAAACATGTTAAAGTCTTTCCAATAAAATTTAGTTAATGAATGCACACAAGAAAAAATAATGTCCATGGAAGTACAATAAAAAGTTCTCGACATACATACGTGTGGACTTCATACCTGATCCTCTGTATTGTTTACCTGTTGAGCTGATTTTCTGATCTGTTTTGGTTGTCTACAGCTTTATGTCTTCCAAGGAATGCACAGGCATGGTTCTGGGAATAGCTTACACCCAGCGAGCTCCAAAAAAGACCAACCACAGGACATAGCTGAGCCTGTCAGCCAAGCAGGTGGTGCCTCTGGGAAAATATATTTAAGAAAGGGCAAAATGCTGCACGGCAGTTGTGAGAGACAGGACTGAAGAAAAAAAAAGTGTGAGAAACAACCATGTAAGTACCAAGGTCAGAGAAGGAGGAGGGGCAGGAGGTGTTCCAAGAGCCAGAGAAGAGAATCCCCTGCAGCCCATGAAGAAGACCATGGTGAAACAGGTAGTCCCTCCACAGACCATGGAGCACCATGCCAGAGCAGACATCCACACTGCAGCCCATGGAGGACCCCACACTGGAGCAGGTCCCAAAAGATCTGTGGCTCGTGGAGATGAGTCCATGTTGGAGTAGTTCCTGAAGGACCTGCAGCCTGTGTGAAACACCCACAGTGGAGTAGGTGAACAGTGTGAGGAGGAAGGAGCAGCAGAAAGAAACTGTTATAGACCGACCACAACTCCCATTCCCCATTCCCCTGCACTGCTTGGAGGTGGAGAGGTGGGTAGGGGAGTTGGGAATAAAAGAGTGAAGTCGAGTCAGGGTGGGCATTGTTTTCACTTTGTTTTTGTTTCTCACTATCCAAATCAATTTTAATTGGCAATAAATTAAAATAATTTTCCCCAAGTCAAGTCTGCTTTGCCCCTGATGGTAATTGGTAAGTGATTTCCCTGTCTGTCTTGACCCATGAGCTTTTTCATCTTGTTCAGGAGAGGGAGGGAGAGAGTGCCTGGTTGGGGGACTGGCAACCAGCTAAGGTCAACCCACCACAAGAACTCTAAGAAAATAATTACTGTTTTAGAACACTAGGGTCCAATAGATAAGCACACAACAGATAAGCACACATCTTTTAAAAACATCACTATTGTTTGCTGTTTCATATGACGGCAATATCAGATATTTCTGATCCTGGTCTGTTGACTACAAGTAATCAATTGCCAGGAAAGAAGGGAAATGAGAAATTTATGTAACAAGGAAGAAAGTAAAAATATTATGCATATTTTTATATAAAAATGAGGTTTTATATTAAAATGAGTCACAGAAATTTAGAGGGAGAATTCCTTCTCCCTAACTTCAGATGTCTGCACTGTAGATGTCTACATCTGACATAGCGTAGGTTACGTGGTCAGTGAAGATAAAGGAGGAATTTTAGGAACCTGCTGCTTTGAATGTAGATTTACATGTGCTAGAGGTATATCTTCGTTATGGAGAAGCCCACATTTAGTATCTAACTGACGCTTCAGGTGCCACTATGGTCCTCAGATTTGTTGCTTCTTGACTATGTGAGCATTGAAGGAACATTCAGCAGCATATGCAAAGCATTCCTAAGTCTTGATGGCACTGAGCTGTGTGGAGCTTTGCTATGGTTTATGAGTTGTCTCTGAACTGTCATCTCTATCCTGCCTGTAGAACCTGGCCACACACGTTTCCTTGAGTGCAACCAGTAGATTACACTTGATATAGGAAAGAGACAATAATCACATTGAGTCTGGTGGTTTATACCTCAGCTTCATACTGTTGACGTCCTATTGGACATAACTGTGTGGTCTTTTTCTTTCTCTCCACTCATCTCAGTTTTTCATTTTAAAGGACTGAACTGCTTTAAACCTCCAGTTCTAAAAGGGACTCTAACTATGAATACTAAATGGGTGGAGGATTCTGCCCTCAGGCCTGATATGAGACACTTCCTTACTCATTTTACTGCTTTCTGTGTTTCACTGACTTCCCAGTGTTGTATAGAGAACCTGGGCAAGCAGCTCTTGCTTTTGAATTCAGAACGTGCCTAGAGCTATAGTTAGGTTGCAGGGATGTTACTTTTGGAGCCAGTTCTTTCTCATACCTCACTGTCTCTCATAACTGTTTGGACAGTCATGTGGTAAACCAGATTAAGTGTTCAGCAACTCTTCCTCTAGTCAAAGCAACTGCTAATTTATTTGCAAGTCTACGAAGAGCAAGGGAAATGCTGCTCAAGTCAGCACGGACATCCATTAACAAAGAAGAACTTTCCTAGTCAAGACCAAGACATTGAGAAAAGTTTTGTGATTTAATGATTTAATGTAAAGTCACATCTCTTTGTTAAGTACTAATTCTTAGGAAGTGATTAAGAACCTTCTCGAGTCATTATCTGAAAGAAGTAGCCTTGGAAAATCATCACCAGCAGTCTATATAGTTGAAATCTCTAACAAGGTAGTTCCGCAGGATACTTTCTCTGCTGGCATTGCTGACTTAGGAGATGGTCAAAGCCAACAAATGCTGTAGCTGTCCTGTGGCACAGGTCAACAGTACAGCTGAGCCTACCAAACAGGTAACCTTGCCCCTGCTTTTTAGCTAGATCTTTCTTCCCCTGCTTCCGGTTGGGAAGTCGGACTCTCAGGCCTGTGCTAGCTCCAGTGCTCACTGAAGTCACCTAGAAGTGACTTTTTTCTTTTTTCTTTTTTTTTTGGAGGGGATGTGGGTGCAGGGAAAAGTAGGCAAACAGACTATCTTCTGACTTAAAGAAATAGATCAGTTCAACAAGAGGTCCAATAAAATGGCAGAACTGACACAAGGGAAAATACCTGGCCAGGAGTAGTGAAGGAAGGCATGTGAAAGAGGAATTAAGTGGGCTCAGCTGTATTTTCAAACTGTACTTCAGCTTCTGTTTCACTTCTCAACTACAGGTATAAAGGTAGTGAGCTTTATGATTCCCCTAAGGATAAATAATGGTCTGAGAATGATAGAGTTTGGCTCTGCTTATTTGCGATAAATCTTTAGGAGTTACAGGACTACATGTTTTTTATGCCAACGGCATTTGAAGCCAGCCTTCTTAGTCATTAAATCAGTTGTTTTGTTTGAGGAAATAAATGGTTGAAGCCACCTTGAGGCTAGTTTGGGGGCATTCACATCCCTGGTAATATGTGAAGAATCCCTTTTCTCTGTCATACTATTTTGTGCTCTATATGCCTAAATTGTGCATAGTTTTTCACCCTGTATGAGAGCTGTGTCACCTAACTTTAGATCTATGTGCCTACTGCTGACCTAATCATCCTACTTTACACTTTCAGTCAGAGAAAAAGTAATTTTTAAGGCAATTTCAGGGAATTAATCTAAACTATATCAGGGACAGCCTCTTTCTCTTCATTGCCCACAGTGGAAGCAGAGTGACAAGTTTAGATGTAGCTCTTAAAGACATCTATCTCCTTTGTTCTACAAAGAGAGGGTAAGCTCTAACGCAAGTGGTGTGGTGCAATCACATACAAGCAGGTAGGTTGGTGCAATCTGTGAAGATCTCTACAGTGAAACCCTTTTTACAGTACACAAGTTTTCTGGGTTTTACGCCATATTAGTTCCAGTTCAATCCCGTGCACTGTGTAAGGTCTTGCTCCCTGGCTGGGGGTGGTAAGATGGGACCTGGTTGTGAAGCCCTACCTTGCCACCTTTCTGGGCAGCTCCCGTGGCTCCCAGCCCCAGGAAGCCACATGTCACCAATGACTGTCTGGCAATGATTGCTCTCCATTGATCAAACCACATCTTCTGCTTTAGTTTCATCAAAGCTGAATCCAGTTTGAGCGCTGAGACCATTTGGTGATGAGAACCAGAGCATGGTAAGCTGAGCTGACCTGGAAATCCATTTCAAAAGCAACCTCTAGATCTGAAGCAAAAGCCCAATGGAAACACAGCACGTGCTTTCAAATTTCTTTAGATAAATGAGGCAATTCATTGATTTTAAAATACATAACATTAAATGTGATTTGGGGACTCTACCCTGGTTTACTTTGCTAACATACACCCATTGTTTTAGCTCATGGAGTGAGGGACCATAAGTGTGAGAAGGCAGAAAATGAGATATGAATCCAGATATCAACAAACAAGACAATTTCACTAAGGTTTGTGCTAGTACCTGATCACTTCTTTTTTGTAGAATATGTTTTCTTCTTGGGTACTGTCATTGTTACCGCAGGTATCCTCTATTTGGTCCTGGTGTTCTTGTCAGATATGTCTATGAGAAGTGGAAGTGTAAGTTATTCCAGGGCTGTCCCAACTATTAGTAAAACATACTGGACTGCAGCAAGGCCCCAGGGAAGGTGTTAAAACCTATATAGTGACTCCATAAAACTAGGTCACTTTTGAAGAAGCCTCTGATCTCTACAACTGTCTCAAAGTATTTGGAAACACATTGACAGCACAATTATTCTCCAGTGTTATTAATAATCTGTTTCCTTCAAGCGATTGATCTTTTGTTGGTCTTCTGAGTGGTTGCTTATGATAGGTTTCATTGTATACAATAAGTTTCTAACTGTAGGCATTCTCTGTGTGAAGAAATTTGTATCAGTGACATACGGTACTAAGCAACTCACAAACAAGAAGAAGCAGATCCAAGCTCAAAATACAAATTGGACACTTGTCCAAAGAAATAAATAACAGGCCAACGTGTCATAAATTCAATGGCAAGGCTCATGTCATTCCATATGAAATTTGAGGATATTTGAAAAGCAGTAGAAGAGAGGTTTTCAATGACACCAAGGCAATTTCTTCTCTGTGTATTCTTATTAAAGCCTTCATTATTTACTCAAGCACCTACTTTTGGGTACCAGATCTTGTTCCTTCTCTTTAAAAGACATAGGATACTGGATTTTTTTATTATCCCGAACTTGATTCTGGTTTTCCTTGGAAGAATGAGCCATGGAGTTTCCCTGCATTCTTGGTGAGTCTTCAAGTATACATTTATGCAGCTATCACACAGCACTAACACATTGATCTGGATTGCAGCACCAGGTGTTCCAAATCAGATAGGATGGAATTCAGTTGTCTAACCAAAGTAATTTTGTGCTATCTGAAAAGCCTCATGATACAGTGCCTGTTTTCTGGCCACTCGGAGAGATGTCTGCCTCCTTCAGGACCTCTGTCTTTTCTGTCAGCATCATACAAGATATATTGCTATGACTAAAATGCCTACAGAACCAGAGAAACAGAATTTCATGAGTACCATGTTTTCAAGGACTACATCCAGTGCTGAGAGACTAGGAAAAAATTCTGTCATCAGGACTGGTTCGCGATGGAGAAAATATTTCAGATAGCAGTCTTCTGTCACTTACTGCAGTGTTTTCAAGGAAAGCTCCTAAGAAAACTAGAAGCACAGAAGTACCTATAAGAATAAAAACTGTTTTCACACCAGTAGAAGGAATCAAGGTCAACCCACCACAGTCACCTGTGGAGGTCACAACCTAACAGTGATAATTCTATTGTGATATTCTATGGACACTGTTAGGTTGTGATCCCCACTGGTGACTGTGGTGGGTTGACCTTGGCTGCCAGATGCCCACCCAGCTGTTTTTCACATTCACCTCCTCAGCAGGACAAAGGGAGAAAATAAGATGGAAATCCTCATGAGTTGAGATAAAGACAGGGGGATCACTACCAATTACCATCACAAGCAAAACAGACTTGGGGAAAATTAATTTAATTTATTACCAATTAAAAATATAGTTGGATGATGAGAGACAAAGACAAAAACTAACACACCTTCCACCTATCCCCAATGGTGCAGGGGAATGGGGAAGGTGGCTGTGGTCAGTCCATAACAGCTCTTCTCTGCCGCTCCTTCTTCCTCACACTTTTCCTCTGCTCCTGCATAGCCTCTCCACAGCTGTGGCTTCCTTCAGGAATATCCACCCGCTCCAGTGTGGGGTCCTCCACATGCTGCAGTGTGAATACAATACTGGCTCTGCCACGTTCTCCTCCAGGGGCTGGCTGAGGGGGAATCTCTGCTCTGGCACCTGGAGCACCTTCTCCCCTCCTTTTGCTCTCACCTTGGTGTCTGTAGGGTTGTTTCTCACACTTTGTTTTCCTCACTCCTCTCTTGGCCTTTTTTTTTGCCCTTTCTTAAACCTGTTTTCCTCAAGGCACCACCACTTTGGCTGAGGGGCTCAGCCGTGCCCTGCAGTGGGGCCATTGGAGCCGGCTGGAACCGGCTGTGTCCGGTACGGAGCAGCCCGGGCCTCTCCTCACAGAGCCCGCCCTGCAGCCCCCTCACTGCCAGCCCTGGGCACCCGCAGCCAGTACAGTGACAATAACCTTATTGTCAATTTCTTTGTCAGTTAAAGCGTTTATATTCTAAACTGAGTTATATCTGTGCTGTCAGCAAACTCATGATCTTTCTGACAATGAATATTCATTTTTAAATGAGGATTGCATTGGAAGAACTGAAGCTAAGTTCAGGGTTTTTCAGGGAGTATCTAAGAAAGAGAGTGCTCTTGTTTTCTTGTATCACATTGTATGTTATCTACAACGCAGAGTGTAAATAGATGAGGCATAAATTATACAGGCCTCTTCATGTATTTATCATGCAGTATATGTTCATAACAGGTCTAAATTATATATGAAAAATTGTAAAATGCACTCCGAATAGGTTTTTGCATGCATATGATTTGAAAGGGCAGGGTAGCGCACAAACACATACCCCCTCCAGTTGAGTACGTGCAAAGCTGGCAATGTAGCAGCAGGCTGTTAGTAACCCAGCTAAACAAAACCTCATCCCATAATACAGCGTTTGTACTATGCCAATGATACATTGCAAAAGCTCGCTGCTCATTGCAAGTACCCAGTCAGCTGTACAGACTTCCACCAGACACTGCAAGCAAACTCCAACAGTTTACTGGCTGGATATTTTATTCTATTCAAATTACTGCTTTTCCCCATACAAACTGAAATGAACAGTAATATCTTTTCCTGTCTGTCCTCCGTAATTGCTGTTCAAGAGCTAATGAGCATATTCAGACCATCATTACAATCTAAGCTGGTACCACAAATACAATTCTTTGCTATTGCAGTAATTGGAACAAAGTGATCAGCTTTTAATAGATAATGTTGGTTTGACAAGTATGAAAATGACTGGATGTTTCTTAAAAGTACTTAAAGTTTTACAGGACCTACGCTCAGCTGCTTGAAGATGGAGTTGGAGAGTTTGACTGCAAAATGGATTGAAAATAATGGAGGTTAGGTTGCCCATGGGAAGATAATTTTCAAAGGAACATACTGTAAGGCTGTGTAATGTAAAGTACCTGTTAACATGCATAAAATATATTTGTTCACTCTCCAGCTACTAGTTTCAATATCTGAACTATAACTGATATCTCAGTTGAGAGCAGGTAACATTTGCTTATGTAAGTTACAAAAAAATACCTATTCTTCTATGAGAGAAATAGCAGCTGGAGGACATCCATTGTTAAAAATCTTCAGATCCTGATAGGAGCTGACTTGCTAGAAGCTATTTTTTTGAAGGCCAGGGAATTTGGAATCAAAATAAACAGGTTACATAGCACTGTTTTTTTGTATGACATGTTGCATAATGTAATGCTTATGAGACCTTGAAGCATGAAACAGAGTACCAAATAACAAAGAAATACCAATATGGAGCTAGAAGATTGAAAGTTTGGAAAGCATTGCTGACATAGATTGCTGCATAGCCTCAATTAGTTCCAGTACCTTTCTGGAAGGCTAAATTAATTTGGATTATTTACTAACGTAGTTTCTAGAGCAGCCTTAGGGCCAGTTGTGTTGCCACAAGAGAAATGAGCAGATATGTGCTGGCATGGGATCTGGAAAGCCTACCAAGGTCACAGGACAGGGTCACTTCCTTCATTATGCACAAAGACCAAGTACTGTGAAACTATGGCCCAAGTCAGACCTTCAGCTCTGAGATAAAGTGACAACCTTGCAGAGGGTGAACCTGTGTTTGATGTAAATTACGGCAAGTCTGTTCCTAACAGAGCTCTGAGAAAGTGTTCTGTTGGAGCCATTAAAACTGTGATAACTTGCCTGAAAACTTGTGCCAAGCGTTTATAATCATCTCAACTTGTTCTTGCTTCACCATTTTGTCTTTTTCTCATTCTTTTCCTTCTTATTTTCAGTTACACTGGTGTATTATGGAGCTAATGAGCAATCTGGGTGACATCACAAAAATTTAAGCAGAAGGCAGTAAGGGAAAAGAATTCCATAGGATCCTGATTCCTGATTCCATACAGGAAAAGGAGAAGGAGAAAAACAAGAGCTTTAAGGCAGGTTAAAAGCTGGTAAACAGAAAAAATAAGATTTGTTTCTCTGGATCCTCTGTCAAGAGTAACTATGTTCTGGTATACTCAAAGATTATTTAGATATTCAACATTAATTGCCTGGTTTCGTGCTATCCAGAGTGTATTTCTTCTTGCTGAAAAAATCCCTGGAAGTGATTTTTAAATGTATATGTCACATCAGATTGCATGGAGCTATTTGGAGGTGAACCTCTCATCCTGTGACCTCACATCACTTCCCATGCAGCATAGTTCACAAAAGTCTAATAGCAGAAAACACACTGCTGTTCACAGCACAAGGGGAAACAGGTCAAAAAGGTGGGGGGAAAAGGGTGTGAGTAACTCAAATTGCTCTATGGATTTAGACATTGATTGTCCGAAGCTGTAACCTGGCTGCTTGGTGATTGCTTTTCAGTGATTTTATACCAGTGTGTAAAGTCCTTGGGGAGAACACTGATATGACAGCGTCAGATTTGCTGCCTTTTATCAAGATCCTTTCCAATTTCTGAAAGTGGGTTGGGGAGTGTAGGCAAGATAAGCCATTAAAAGTCGTACGACCGGAATTTCTCACTGTGCCTCTGCATACTGGGGGTAGGGGGTTCCCTGTTTCCAAACATGCAGTTGAGTGCTGTAAAAGGCAGCTAATATTCCTGTCTGTTGAAAATAACACTTGTAAGCACCTTGTGGCTCAGACAAAATTGCACTTACCTTGTAGCTTTAGGCTGTTGGTTTAAGTCCAAGTTGACATTTTCAGCTCACTGAGTCCCTGGTGGACAAACGTCCACCATACAATATCACTGTACATAATCTTGTAAACTTGGCAGTCAGTGAATTAGAGGAGCCTAAAACTGATGCTGACACAGAATAAATTACCCAGAACAGTAGGGAAGGGTCTGAAAATGTGATGGGTCAGAGGAGAAAGAGGGACAGAAAGTTGAAAATTCTTATTTGGTCACCAGCTACTACTTTTGCCCTAAATCAACTTTCTTTTTCAAGCTTCTCACACTTTTAAAATAGAAGAAGATTAAGAGAGAAACAGCTGCTATTTCACAGTTTTTAAGGAAAGTCCATTCATAAGACTTCGGACCAAAAAATGGGAATTGTGTTTAGAGACTGTAATGGGATCATCAATGAGAAATTCTTCATGCATTTGTTAAATTAGGAGTCTTTTGCTGCAGAAACTCACTCAATTTTTTGTTTACACAGTGACTAAAAGAGAGCAGTACAGGGTAAAATAAAACTTTGCTATTTAAAATAAAACATAACCACATTTATTTCTCCTTATAAAGTGAAAACACAGAGAATCAGAGGTAAGACTGCTATATAGACATCCATTTAGAGACATGGACTCACCTAGACATAGTATCATTTTGCTTCTGAAAATTAGACCACATTCAAATTGAAGGAACACTCCCAACGCCACAGAATAATCTATGCTCCCAAGCTTAGCTCTTACATGTAAACCTTGAGCTATTGCCAATCATCTGTCCATGTTAACAAGCAGAACAAATATAAGTACAGTGAGGGCTAGGGATTTAAAATGCAGTGAAGTAGTTTTCCAGTACAGCTTGAATTCAAGTGCTTTTATTCTGAATTTTCACGTAGCGGCTTTTTAGGTGAGAGTTCTTACACTTAAGTCTATAATCTTATTATCATCCCTTGTTTTGGTGGAGCTACTTGTGTGAGTGAGACTATTCAGTCTTCAGAGAGTTTTGTTGAAATGAGTCCTTAGAGTGTTTTAGAACTTCCATCTGCACATTTATCTGAAAAAAGTACAAGACTCGGGAAGAATTAGTAGAGTCCTCCATAGGGAGACTAGCTATGCATGGGACTAGTTGTAGTTATATCCTTCACAAAGAGTGCAGTAGGAAACACAGAGGGAAGATTTGTAGGAAAAGGATATACCATTTGTTAAGAGATACAGTAACTGTCAGAAGTTAAAAAAAAAAAAAACAGATAATCTATTCTGTACTTACTTGGGCACAAAAACATAGAGCTGACACACTGGAAGAAAATAGCTAAGTAGAAGTTAGATTAGCCAGAAGATCTCAGAGTTTTGAAACCAAGAGTAAGGCAATTTCTAAGGAAGATAGTATTTGAAGTAGTGGCCAAAATAACCTTCACAGTAACCAAGAGAGGGAAAATTTCTAGCTTTAAATTTCTGTCAGAGGCAAACTGGTATATCTAGTCTATAACAACCTGAAATTGAGGCAATCTTGATTTATGGTGTAGAAAGAGAGTAGTAGGTAGGAGAGGTAACAAATGCAGTTATCTATACTTTTGAAATTCATTTTTTCATTAATTGTCTTCTTCACAGTATGTTCAAATAGTGTTAGACCTTTCTTGATCTCAGGAATACCTTTCACTCTCCCGATAACAAGGGAATCAATTAAGAAGGATGGAAAAAGAAGTGTCCCCAATGATTTTTTTCATTCCCTTCTTAGGTCGCACTCAGATTTATGCAAAGGAAGAAGTGATTTGAAAGAAGGAGGAGCAAATTCTCACACTTCTTTTTTTTCCACAAAATCCTTTAGATGGTGAATTTATAACCAATAAACTCAAATGACGTAGGAGAGGTTTCTACTGACATCCTGAAAACCTCACACTTTGAATAAAATGAACAGTTGCTTTCACTCACCAAAGGATTATCTCATTTACATTTTCAAAAGGGATTACAGTGCCTTTAAAGGACAAGCTTCTTTTGGGCTAATTAATTTTCTCATACTAACTTGCAATGTATGGTAAACACTTGATTAAATATTAATACAGGGTACAGGGTCACAGTTTTTGCAATATTCTAAATCTGTTAGTGTATTGTCAGTGGGTTCAAAATGTAAGTATATGCACGAATGGTTTTTTGTGCGTGTGTATATTTATGTGTTGTGGGAGAAGAGGGAAAACGAAGAGGACTAATAGACATTTGCAGTATCTGACTCCTGCTGGGGAGTACAGGGAAGTTTGCGATAAGCGAACAGAACACCATGCATTTAATCTCCATTGGTAGCATGATATGGTTTTAGAATCCAGGAATTGCTGAACATTATCCATAGATATATGCATAGATATAGGATATTTAGTGTAAGCTTTTCACATAAACGTTCAAAAAACATCAGGCTGAAGAGTGTGATACCTTAGATCAAGGAAAAGCCCCACACTACCCCCTAGTGATCAAAGTTTGGTGACCTCCAAATAACAGAAAACACAATAAATGGACTTTAGATCACAAGAACAAAAAAATGCCCAGGAGCGATGCAAGTCACTGCTGGTGTTCTTTACTTAGGATCCTTTTTATGATAGAAGAATAAAGCAATGGCTGTCGAAAGGCTGCAACTTCCAATTCCTTGGTCTGAAGCCTCAGTCTTAGTAACCAAACAAATATAAAAATGTATATATTCAGAAGGAGAAAAAAACAAAACCTCAGGGGAGATATCTCAAGTGTTAGGATTTGGAAAAATAAAATAAAACAGAAGGTTTTATGCAATCTTATAGTTGCCAAAAGATCTTCTTTCAGTTTTGTGAACTATTTGCATTGTTCAGATGTACTGATTTATCAGATGTCATACATACACATATTTCTTAGCTTTACATAATATTGAAATTTTACAAACCAAAAGCCAGGCCTATATGTGTATACATAGTAAAACTGAAAGTAAGTAAGCACCAATTTATGCATCTCAGACCACAATCTGAATCTTAAAGGAAAAAGGAATCACCACCAACAATTTCAGTACAAGTTTGTAAAGATTTTCACCGTGTTTCACTAAAGTAATTAAGAAAGTATAGGCAGCAGCAGGGCTTATTCTAAACGAAATCAGTGAAGCAATTCACGTGTTTAAAGTTGAAATGCAACTAAATCAGGGGGTTTTTATCTAATAAAGATGTACTAAGATAAAAATGAAAAGTCTTCTTTCTCTTCATTTTGTCTTGCCCTTTTTTCTTTGCATGATAAAGCAGTCAGTTCTTCTGGATTCTCTAACCAGTGAGAAATCAGAAACTTATTTGCAGAGGTTCTCTCAGACTGATTCTACTTTTGCTGACATCAGATTTTATACCCTATCCATAGCTGCATAATCTGCATAGGGTGCTCTTTCTTACACATTACTTAAAATCAAAGTCCTAGAAAATGAAGACCCTTCAATATCTTTTACAGAGACATAGTATGTATCCTTACCAGATTTCAATATGATTAATTGCAGCTGATCCATCATATTCTAAATTTTACATTAAATTTATTAGCACAGTATCTCTGAAACTCTCAAGTCAACACATGAAGTCCCATCTAGAAGCTGTACTCCTGTCTCCTTCCCAGAGGACACCCCTTAAAGTCATCTTTTTTATTCTTTGTTTTCCTTTAGCAAGTTCTGCTGAGTGCGCATCCTCCTTTCTTTTGTTGCAGTTGTGGGAAAGCTTCATCCTTGCAGCTGACAACTTCATAATATGTAGGAAAGGGAGATATTGAAAGAGCTGGCAGCTCTTAGATTAGAATCATCAGGGCCATGGGACACTCTAAATCTAATATTCCATTTCATGATAGGCCACCAGTGTAAGACAGACCACGCAGGAAGTAGTCAACATTATGATGGAAAACATCCAGACGAAAATAATGCTAATAAGAAGGGAAAAAAGTGAAACAAAATCAGGCATTCAGGATTTCTTTGAGCAGATGCACTTCTCATTGAGACAGAGCAGTATTATGTTAACAGGAGAGCAATAGCTGAGGCAAGCAGTAAAATCAAGCCAATAAGAAAGAGTGGAGGGATGAGAAGGAAAATCCACTGCAGTCAAAAGGAAAAAAGACTAAAGAAAAATAAAATGCTGGGTTGTGCCACGCACCAAAATCACCCTGCTGCAGTCTCAGACCCACAAAAAACCCAAAATCATGGTAGGTGTAAATACTGTTTAAAAAAAAAAAAGCCAAATATACATATAAACATAAATCCAAGAAAAAATCAAAGATGTTTGAAGAAAATAAACATCCGTTATAGCCCCCACAGTCTAAAGGCCTTTCCAGGAGTGCATACTAACAAACATACGATACCTTTAAAATCTGATTATTATGAATTCATATGAAACAAAAATGAGAAAATTCATGCTGGTACTGTACCTGTATTTCAAAGGTGATTTTTTGGTCCTATTTCTAGCACTATTATTGGGAAAAAGAGAGTAAAGGACTGATCCTTGGCCCCTAAGGCCAAGTGGCACAGACTGGATCACATCCAAACTGCTTAGGGCTACCTCTCTCTAGAGAAGATGTGTTGGAGAAAAATAGCTGAAGAAGTCCTAGAAAGAGCTGGAGAATAAATTGAAAATTAAGAATGTAGGCACTCAGGATTGTAGTGCTTGACTCTGACTTGCATTTTGCTGTGTACACATGTCTAGAAGCTCTGCAATAAGCTAGAAAAGAAGGCAATAATTTTACCCAAAACAAAGCAATATAAAATGGGGAGGAATTTTTTTTCAAGGCACATTCTGCATATTTGTACAGACAATATAAGATGGAGATTGTAGGACTGTGTGTATTTAAGTTTTGTGATAAACACAAATAGTTGATAGGCTACTACTTCTGAGGCTGATCTACTCAGTTATTAAATTCTTTTTCAATCCCTCATGAAACTCTGACACAGCATCTTAAAGTCTAAGGAATTCATACTTGTCATGCTCACAGGTACAATCCTAAGAATAAACAAGTAGTATATACATTTTAATTATTAATCCCTTTCCTTCTCACCTCCCTCGAGATTGATTTGTATCTGTTCTATCTTCTTATATCTATATTTATTTTGTTTCTTACATACGTTTAAATTTAATCTGATTGTGTCCTTAGGCCTGTTGTTGATAATTAAACCCACGTATTTTATTCCCTACAGCATGCATTGCAAACTCTATCTCTAAAAATGAGTCTGAAGCTTCCCCTTGATCTCAGTAAAATTATAGTTCAGTTTCCCTTCTGATTCATTTTGTATTGGGCATGGTTTTAGATTTTGCAGCTGGGGTGAATATGCATTCCTGTCTTTAAGTCTAAAGCAGCTTTTCTGATTGATGTCAAGTGAGTATTTGACCTGTAGTTCAAATCTGCTAGCAAAAATGGAAACAATAATCAAACATCAGTTGTGTCTGGAGCAGCAATATTTTCTTCTATTTTTTTTCTATTTTTATTTTTTTTTTCTTTTTTTTCCTTTTTTTTTTTAATGCTAAGCTTATTAGTCACATACCTGCAATGTATCTTACTGGAGCAACCAGACTTTTAAGTTTTTCAGAAAAAGGGCAGGGTAGAAGGAGGGAAGTGACCAGTAAATTTAGATATCATCTAGTCAAATATGTTATACCAGAGACAATTTTTCACTACCATTATGATTTCATGCACTGTCCCAAGCTTCACAAATTCCAGGCACGAGGGTCTTCTTGATGACAATAGATAGACAGATCAATAGCAGATTGTAAACATCATTTACCCATTTAAATTGGCACATATAAGACACAGGAATTGTTCAAATGAACAATGCTTCCAAAACACCTAGGAACTGATGGCACTGTGCTTTTATGTTTAAAACCAGTTATCATTTCAGTCTCCTCCACGTAATGCCATGTTCATCCATCATGAGAGAAAAGACTGTCTGTTTAAACCATAGTCTTTGGACCTGAACATATTTCTACATGGCATATGAATGCCCAGGGAAGGATCTTTCTGTGTAAAGACAGAATTTATTTGAAATAAGTACACCACTGAGCATGTCAGCTTGGCAGAGACTTCAGAAAATGCATATGTGCCCAGAAACATATATTTTTCTGATTCCACCGGCTGTATTAAATGAAACGTAAAACCTCTTTCTATGTACCTTTCTTTTCTTGTATCATTAGATCTTCACAGCTAAACTACAAAGGTAGTGTGTATAAAAGCATATGGGTCAGTGAACAACATTCCAGGTTTACAATACAGAAAGTTAAACAACTTCACTCAATATCATCACTAAAGGGAAAATTTTTCATTCATTCATTTTTCTTTCTGTTCCTTGTGTCGCGTGGCTCTACTTTTTGATATGTCACGCAAACATGTATTTTACACCCATTGAGTATGAGCCCTTACCTTGCCATTTTTTAATCCTGTAAATAGAATCTGACAGATTCTTTAGTTTGCCCTCTTTTGCCTTTTCCTTCATCTTCTTATTCAATAGAATCTGAAAAAATGTCCATGAGAAACTCTAGGAAAAGTATTTGCAATGGGCCACTGCAGAAGTCACTCTAATGAGGGAACAGCAGCTACAAGCAGAATCTCAGCAGACTTTAACCATACACCTTGGTTGTAGACACCTACGTATTTTAGCATGTTTGACTCCTATATAACCTGAGCACATACCGTGATGTTCGTATATGCTGCCTTTAGCAATAGCACCTGCACATACTGCTTGTAAGAGATCATTCCTATGGAGATGTGCAAGAGTGTCAAAACTCTCAGCAAAACTTGATTCATCATCTAGAAAGTTCAGTATTGTGCAGGTAGGAGATTGACACCTTTGCTGCTCAAAAAAGTCCTATAAAGGTGAGAAGAAGAGTGATGCTGTTGAGCATCACCAGGGAGATGATTTGCACAGCTTGCCATGACCAGTGTAAAGGGGCTTATCTGATGCTGCATCACCCAGGGTTCCCCGCACCAGAAAGGACGTAAGATTGCTATTACCTTTTCTGCTACTTTTGTTAAACCAGGTAACCAACTTCGAGCATCTGTGCCTTTCTAATGGCACAGATCCCAAAGGATCCCAAAATAACCGGCATCTCCTTGGTACAAATCAGTATTGAAGAAGAACTAAATGCAAGTAAGCCTAAATCTGCAGAAAGCACTATTCAGAAACATATAGGCCTTTTTCCTAGTAATCTCCCTTGAATATGAGTGCCTCTGAAGCTTCCATGTTATTGTCATTGTTTGCTTCCTTTTGTGATTTTTTTTCCATTTAACTGTTCCAAATACTATTGTACACTGGACACCCCTGGGCTGATGATATTATTGGCCAAGTTGTCACTAGTGAGAGACAACGCTCCTGCAGAGTCAAGGCCCTAGTACTGAATACCAGAAATTCTGGACTTTCTTTGTGTTTGGTCCATGGCTGTTATGATTCAGCACAATACCACTGGAGCAAAAGATGTTATACTCATTTTCACAGATGTCCAAAATATGTAGGCTCTTTTTTTCCAAATGAAAAAGGATTGAAACTGCACAAGCTTAAAACATAGCTAAACCCAAGTGACTAAGGCCTTACTTCTTTTTAATCACCCTATGAGCAGCAAATTCTACAGTCCCTTCTTCATGTATTAAGTTTGGATTTCTATAGCTATAGTGGAATTCTGACAATAAAATTCCTGCAAATATTTTAGAGATTGGGATAAATGAAAAGCCAGTTCAAATTCAGGAGTGACCGGTGACTAAACAGCCATTAGCCTTTTTATCTAGAAATTTATGCAGCTACCTGGCGTATTTCCTTGCCCACAATTCTGAAGTCCCTGCGTCACAGAATTCTTTTGAAAATATCTCAGTCATTACAGTTCCACACTTGATTTTATGATCATCTTGAATATCATAGATGTTCGTTTATGTCACCTCAGCAACAAACACCATGGCTCGTCTTGAAGGCAAAGCATGAATGTGAACATAGAGCTCCCCTGTTTGTCCCAGCTGGAGAGAAACAACAGAGCTTTTCATTAAAGACACATTAATAAAAGGGTTTTGGCAGGTAAGCCAAGGGTTAACTTCCTTCCCAGCGCTAAGGTGCAACACACAAATAGTAACATACAGAATAAGAACAATGTTAGATAATGCATCAGTATAGATGGTGCATTAAGGTTACTAATATTACGTATCCTGGTTTTAAAGGAATTGGAGAGGGAAAGAATACTATTCTGAAATAAGTTCCTGTCTGCCGCCTTCCCTCTGCCCCCTGTGGTTGCTGTACTGCAGGGAAGGTGCTGTGCGTCAGAGGGAAGATGGTGAACGCGACCGACGGTAGCTGGGGAAGACTGTGGTCCTCACACTCAGGGGAGTGTTAGCACGATGATTAGGATTTAGGGCAGAGCTGGTCCTGGAAAGAAACCCTAGGGACAGCCAAGTATTGAGGAGAAGTTTTCATACTACTGTTGTTGCTATTGTTTCCAAGTTTCCAATGAAGACAAATGCTGGGAAAGTAGAAATTAGAGAACTGTTCAGGTCTTGATGTGGAGAGGTTACGGACTCAAGTGTTATGTTACCACCTGCATGGGGACATATTATCAATATGTGGTTGTCTCAAGAGACAGGCTTCCAAATTTTAGTTGCCGTGTATATGTCAGAGCTGGGGAGAGAGCAAAAATCAGCTTTAGATAACTCAGCAGTAGAGTTTTAGGTCATGTCTTTGCCTGTGTTGCTTAAAGTAATTTCAATGAACAAAACCTTAGCTTACATTTATGCCTTATTCACCCAAACACTATTGAACTGAATTTGGTGAGTATGAGCTGCGTGTGAGCATAACCTCATAGAGGTTCTCAGAAGGTTGACCTGTTTGTCAAAAATGTTTTGAATGTTCTCTGCAATTCTCTTTTGTTTTCTTTCTTGTGAAGTATTCAGAATTAAGATTTTGTTTGAGATATGCTGTGGGTTTATACATTGTATTGAAAAGCATTTATTGTAACCCAATATTTAAAGCCAAGTTTTGCTCTGATTTCTGCCACATAAAGCTACACTGTCTTCATGGCAATAGTGTGAATTAAAAAATCTCAGCATCACCTCTTATTTACCTTCAAAAAAGAAAAACACTTAGCATAAACCACATGTCAACAATTTATTAACGCAGTGTATCCAAAGGTATCCCCTTAGTCTGGTATTTCAGTATTTGCAAATCGTTTACAATAAATATTGTAATTGTGTTCTATTTGAGAGAGTAAGATAATAGATGATAGACATCTCTAATGGTTCATTGCTTTTAGTCTCAAAATTCACAGAAAGACACAGTGTGCTCCTATATCTTGATATTTTGATTTTCGTAAGGTAATGAAAAATACCGAGTACATAGTGCTAACTGCAAGGGTGTGATCTGTTGTAAGCTTTATTAACTAAAACCAGAGCTATTTCTTGTTTCTGACCACAGCTCTGTATACCAGGCACTGACAAAATAAACAGAAAGTACAGAGAACAGGGCAAGCTAATCACCAACTTTGGTTCTAAGAATGTTTTTCTCTGGAATGCAGGTGATTGTGATTCAGCATAAAAGACAGCTGTAAGCCATTCAATACTATCTTTCATTGGGAAGGAAAAGAAATGATCATCCAACCTTCTAAATTACATGTCTTCTTTCTAACTTTGGTGAGATTCATTTCTGCTTTCTCTTTCAGTCTTTGTTAAAAAAGAAAAAAAGAAATTTAATGATACTATTCTCATTATACAGCTATCAGTTACATAAAATATCTTTGTTTAGAGGCCTAATAAAACTGGTCATATAAAGAGGAAATGAGATTTTTAATGTAAAATGAAGCTGACAGTGCTCTTCTATTACTATGGTCTTATTAGGGAAAAATTCTCTGACATCTGTTTATCCCCTGCAGCCAACCTTGTATTCAGAATACAGTAATTGATTCACAGCATCCACTGGGGATCTAACTGGCTCACTTTTCCACACCGCACTACACAGGTATCTCTGCAGCTAATTCTGAATGTACATCTACATCGTTATCTCCTGGTGAACTGTGACCCGAAACACTTTGGAGGCCCAGATGAAAGTGCTTCCTCACCCCTCCAGTGCTGGGGGTGCAGGCGTTTCTGCAGCGCGGCAATTCACCCAGGACACCCAATCACAACCAGCCCCTTTGAAGCCCCGCTCAGCTGGGAGACCATGAATGATTCATGGCTTCTCTACACACACTAAAGGGGGAAGAGCAAAGCTAGTGTGTATTATTCAGGACTGCATCCTCAATAAGCCTCCGTGTTCAGCAAATTGCTACAACATTTTCTGCTTAGTCCTCACCTGTACACAACATCTCTTTTTGTGCACAACCTTCTCATTTTAACAAAGATAGGCTGATTGTCTAGGAGGCCATGTTAATTAACATCAATACAAATAAAGAAGTCCAGTGTCACTACATAAAGCCACCATTCAAAGGATTATAAGGAAATTAGGGAAGACCAGACGACCATAATCTTACAATGATTGAACTATGAATTTTTTTGTTTATCTGCTTCCATTTCCACTACAGTAACTGCCATCATACAGGCCAATTTGGAATCCAGTTTAGTTGTGGTTTTCAGACTCCATACATATCTTGTCTGTTTGATGAAAGACTACTAATGCCAGTTCAATGTTGTAGTAACCAAATATCACAGCAGTTGATATTTACATCTAATACCTGCAAAAGAACCTCTGAATTCTCATGCATCCAAGCAGTAGAACAGCACACCAGTCCTGGAAGCCTGTCTCCTGGAAACATCTTACAAGAAAGATGTCACTTCAGTTGTCTTACAGTCCCACTCACAGAAAGATTTCCAGTACAGAAGATAATAATGGCTTAAATAAACTCTCCCTTTTCTTTCAAAGACCTCAATAGATACCTGTGCTGGTGGGATCACAAGACTGCAAACTTCTACCAACCTTTCCACACCATTCACATAGGCTGCCTAGACCCTTCCGAGGTCAGAAGTTGAAAGCCCTGCTACTTAAAGATAAAATTCAGAAAGTGGCCAAGGTGAAAGATAAGTCAATTCTCATTGTCCTCTTTTCTTCATTGCTGGCTCAACTAAAAGTTGCTCATGAGAGAATGACAACAAAGTGCTAAGAAAGCAGAGAATTAAATAAACTGGTTTTATAACTGCAGTTATAACTTTCCAAGTTCTCAAGATGTTTGTCTTCACAGATCAATACAACTGCTCATCATCAGTTTCTCTTATTTTCAAGGACAATAATTATTAGATTAATGAATTAGCTGAATACAAATCTACAAAAAAAACCCTCCATGGGTGATGTTTATCACTCATGCAATGGGATCTCTTGACTTCAGAAGGCATTATTGTGAGGCTTATGATACATCTATTATTCATAATCTCATATCATATAATTTGGTGTTTTCTCATATTTGGTCCCTCATCATAGGTAACATTTTTTTTGGACAAAGGCAAGATTATATTGTTGTGAGTAACGTGTAACCCATCAACTTTTGGAGGACTAACTCATGCAGTAAGATGAGACATTGTCAAACAGCACCACTGTTTCACATCCAAGCCTTTCTGTGGTTACATCTATTGAAATGGCAGACTTCTGACATACAAGTGTTACCTTACTATGTATTTAAATAACCAGCCCTGTAGTTACATTTATGTGAAAATAAGGTAACACCCGCAGGGAGTGCAGCCAAGAAGGGAGATTACTTGGAATTCTTTGATTGTGGAAATTCTTTATTAATATAAGTATCAATGCTAATAAACTATCCTTACAGTAAGACCAGAGGAAAATACTGTCATACACAGCAACAAAGAAACTATATGATGTTGCTCCTGCTGCTCAACACTTAACACTTCTAGGCTCATGTATAGAAATGTGATTTCAGAAAGTAGACTGGGACTTTCAGTATAGCAACATTGCTATCTCTTCCTATGGAAAGTATCTGCTTTACTACAATTAAGACTTGATTTAAGGAGGTGCTTAAAACAGGATTCACCACACATAACACACACTGATAGGATTTGACTTCCTACAGAAAAGGTAGTAACAGTTACTTTTCTTCCAAAACATGAGAGAAGGATGGAAAGGAGGCATTTATACCTTCTCATGGACAACAAGTTTCAGGGAAATCCTGTCTCCCACACGAGCTCCAGTCTCACTAGGCTACAGAGACTGGCTCCTTGCTTGTGCTCCTCCTGGCCTTGTGAACCTCGTAGATTATTTTACTGTGATTCAGGTTCAGTAGGAGCCAAGAGCTCTTGGAAGACAGGAGATTTGGATGGAAAGTAAACTTATGTCTTTTAAAGCCTGAAGAGTTAGCCACAGAAACGAAGAACGTGATGTCTGCACTTTGAAATGAGGGATTTCCTTAATCCTCTCCTAGATGAGCAGGAACCGCTTTTGAGAAAAGACTTTGCAGAGAGATAAGAAGCACTTGCTTTTCTGTCCTAATACAGTTTACGAACTCAGGAAATGGGTAGGTTGCCAGAGACATCCTATTGCTTAATGCTTTTTGTTGGATAAAGGCCTCTATTTCAACGTGGGATTTTAGCATTACTTTTCTGAGGTGCTTAACTCTGCTTGTTTATAATATGGAGAAGTTAGGCTTTTAATTATGGAGTGTGTATATTCCACACACAGGCAAGATATTCACAATTTGTAATCCTGTAGGTCAATGAGGATGATTTTTTCAATAATTTTGTACAAAAATAAATAGCCTCCTTGCTCACATTTAAGTAGCGCTTTCTAAACATATACACATACATACAAACATATATATGGAGAGATTATATGTATAATAGGCTCTTTATATCCAAAGCTAAAAGTGCCAGTGAAAAGGTAGTGGCCAGCATCTAGGATTTGTTGGCTGGATGTCCTAACTACTGGGAGATACACCTTTGGTCCTTGCTTTCTGTTTGTTCCTTGTGAATGCCTTCCTGACTGCACAGTGCCTCTGATCCAACAGAGAAAGGCAAATCTCTGACCCCTGCTGTGCTAATCTATATTTGGTGATTAGAGCACCCTAATCTCAAAATGCGCATGGAAAAATATTCCTTGAAAGCCCTTTATATTAATGGCTGTGTAGGAGAGATCTGTAACTACATCAGTTTTCCAAGCCCAACATTGTTACATAAAACTCACCTCTGTGTTCAAACTTGGCTTTTCTATTATTTGTACACAGTGTCAGGTTCAAGACAAGTTCTCACAGTCTTAAGGTCCATCATGAGGTGTTGTTCCTACGCATTGTTCAGAGAAATCGGGCCTAATTTAGGTATTTGAATTGTATCGAAGAGCTAGACAACTGAAGATTAGACAATGCAGCATGCAGCTCTGAAGTGTCACATCCCATTTTTAGATATATTTTTAAGACTTAAAGGCTTATGTCTCTGCTGAACAAGCCTGACATTCAAGCAGTAGCTAGGGACTAAGACTAGCTGGGATTTAAATGCATTAAATTGAACAAATGTTAGCCACTGAAACAGGTATTGTAATGTACGTTACAACTCATTAGTTGAGCATTTTATTGTAAAAACTGTCCCTAAGCTTTTTCAACTTAATACACAGTTAATTTCAGCGTGTCCAGTTAGCTAAACATTCATTTTATGAATATCTTCAATTTAGATTTCTGTCTTCTCTAGGCCTTAAGTTAATAATGAATTTTAGTCTATAATTTCACTTTATGCTGGGTCTGTAACTTTAATGGCACAAACTGCTAAACATGAAGTTTAAAAAAATGAATTAGACACAGCTTTACTGATCAGTTTAATAATAAAGCTAAGAAAATATTTTCTTAAAATCACAATTAAACTGATTTCTGAACAATATAGTTACTTCATTAACCAAACATTTCAGAAGTTCATACAGACTAGAATTTTGACTGAGAAGAATCAGTCTTATTGATTTGTAAAATTATACCTTTCCTAAGCAATGCTATATTTTCGTTGCACTTTGTGACTAGCTGGTTGTCCTTTCTATTTGCCTTTTGCTTTATATAAAACTACAAAAATTTTTCTACAGAGCCTAACTTTTTTTTCCTGATTCTTCAGTAAGATGCAGAATATACAAAAGAATGCTGGTCTACGATATGTCCCCAGACATTAAACCAGTAGAAATAGTACTAAGAGCAATAAAGAAAACAATGAAGATTATTGAAAACATTCAATTATTTGTCAGATTATGTCACTCAGAAAATTAGTTTCAGGATCAAATTAAGCATGTAGACATAATCCACCTCTTATCTACGTCAGGCTTCCTCAGATGTAACTTTCTGCACCTCTGGCTTTCAACTGAGAGAGTAAAAGAAATACCAGGTCCCTCTAACACAGCATAAACAGATGAAAGAGAAAAGCTAAAGACAAACTTTCCCCTTTTTGTATTTTAATGTTTATTGTTTTACATTTAAGTGTTTAAGAAAAAAGTGTCAATATTCCCTTATATCTAAGATCTGAAACTTAGCAAGTATCATTATGCATGTATTCACAGTTATTTAAACAAGCAGTACAGTACTCATTTAAAGTGTTAATACGTGTACTGAGATTCTTCTGTGAATTTGGTGTCTACAGTATAGACAGCTATAGTGAGCTAGTGACCCTAGGCTCCCTTTTCTACCATGGCAAAGACATGGGCATTGCTGGTGTCCAATTCATCCAAATTATTTCAGGTGTCTTCTTCTGGTGAGATGTTCCTACCCCAAGTCACAGTGTCAGAGAGGTGATGATTTAGCTCAGATCGATACCTCTGTACAGTTCCAAATCTGTGATACTGTACATGCATTTTCAGTTGTCATACTGAGATGAAAAAGGTTTTGAGAATGGCTCTAAAAAAAAGAAGTGTGCGAAGAAAGACAGGAAGGGTTGCAAGGAAAAGGAGCCAGTAAGAAATAAAGTTCATATACAAGAAAAGGATTCTAAACACACAGAAAGGTGGATGGAAGGTGGAAAGTTACTGCATCAAAGTGAGGAGTAGGAACCATATTAGGAAGAAGTGACATGAGATAGGCAATCGGATCTAAGGAGTTCAGAGCCTTCAAGATGAAACCAAAAAGCTTCAATTTGATGGGAAGGCTAAAGATGATCCAGTGAAAGAACTAGAAAAGCAAAAGCTCACCAGAGCACAAGCAAACAAGGATCATAGATTGCTGCATTTGAATGTCACAAATGTAGAAACTCCATGGAGCAGGAACTTGCAAGCATAGGAGGAAACAGTGCAAACCAAGGTGTCTTACAGTATATCATATGTGTGCATCTCTTCAGAATGTACTGTGGCTTGAGATTCAAATCTTCCCTTAACTACAGTCAGTTTTAGGAGATGAAAGGGAGACATCTTCACTAGAAGCATGAGAAAAAGTTCCTCAAATATTTTTTGCTACCTTTCTCTTTTGACTTTACTGTTCACTTTTTTCTTTAAAAATTTTCAGGCCATTTGGCATGCATGGTAGTCTCCTGCCTCTAAGTAATTGAACAGCTTAGCCAAACCACTGATCACTGAAATATTCCTGTCTAAGCAAGCACAGTAGGGGATTCTGAATGAATAAACCAGACTTTGTGACAGTAACTTGTCCTTTCAGGATGAAAAATGGAAAAAGGACTAATGAAAAGAAAGTTAGAATGATACAGGAAATGATAACTCTTGTCTGACACAGAAAGAAAAATCCCTTGTGTGTAAAGACAAAAGGAAAAAGTGAAAGATACTTTAAAAGAAGCAGCCTGTTATACACTCCTCTGGTTTCCCAAAATTTCTGAAAACAGCTGCATAATTTTGAGAGTACTTAACGCATCAATCACCAAACTCTTGCAAAAAGACTCTGATGAGTGTCAACAATTGCACAGGCCATCACAATATTTCTGTGGGTCTTTCCCATATACATTTAGCCCTTCTCATACTGTCCAGTGTGCATGTATAATGAGTGTAAACTTCAGCTTTATACAATTCTGCTGTGGCTTCCTAAAACCGTAATATTGTCTCAACATTGCAAACAGAACCATTTTAAGTTCACCATTCCTGTTGCATCTTAGAGGACATCTACTTATAGCCAGCACCAAAAATCATTAGGTGTTTAATTTTCCAAGGAATATCACATTTCTTTTAACTGTATTACTATTTATGTGATGGAATATTTTGCAAGCTGTATGGTTACAGTAATCAAGTAATTTACATACATGAAAAATAATTTACAAATATACAAGCAAAAGGAATATTCACAGGATACTAAATGCTGGTACTGTAAAGAATGAACAGAAACAAACTTATTAGTTTCATTGCACACTTTATTTCATAAAATTTTATTAATGTTTATAATTTCCTAACAAGAATATTTATCATCTAAACAATTAAATTGATAAACTTGTTAAAGTGCATATTTATCTCATTCTGACAGAACAAAATTCTGTTAAAATGAGAGCAATAAAATTTAAATGATTAAAAATTGGGATAGCAAAGGCATAAAACCCATCAGTAAATATCAAATGGACAAAATGGTAATATGGAATAGATATCAGAAAGTTATTCCAGCAGGAAAACTAACATGAAAATTACAATTAATGATTTTCTGGATTTTTCTTTCCATAAAAGCAATACCAAAATTGCAAGCTGCAGCAAAGACATATCTGGGACAATGTACCAAACAATGCATTGTACACATAGTATATTGGACAATGCACATCCATGTATTATAGTTTAGAAGTTTCAATGCCATACACATATAGAAAGGCCACAATCATTGTAAAAAAGTCAAGTCAGGTGTTGGTAAAACTCAAACCCCTCCTTATCTTTAAACAAGCCTTACCTGTTCTTTTACTTTTTCTCTAAACCTTTTCTGGGTGCACTTTCACATTTCAGTGGAATAAGGAATGATTTCACACAGCACTAGGTAAAAGTTCGTCTTTGAGAAAGTATGTGAAGAAAACTTCAGAACATTTTGGAATGTGTGAATTAGTGGTCCTAACTCTGAACCAAGGTGCTAAAGCCAAAGAAGGAAAAAAACCCCATGATATTGATTTTTTTTTCTTCAGAAAAAAAAGAGTAGCTGCATTTCTACTGATCCCTGTCTGCTGAGCTCTCCCTTTCTGGGGCTACGCCTGTGCCTGCAAAATCTAGACTATGAGCTATATCAGGTCAAGCTATTAGGAACCGTTAGTTCACACGATGTTCAGGGACCTATTTTGTGTATCCTTGCTGACGGTTCATCCTCTCACAGAGGACTTTCCTTGTTATTAATTAATCTCAGTACCTAGCCCTGCGAAAACACCTCAGTGAAGATGACCTTACTGGATCTCTCTCAGTCCATACACACTAATTTTTGTTTAGCTGTGTCTATGAACTGCAATGAAAAGATCCCTACCCAGCTGCAAGTGAGTTGACCCCAGAGCTGAGCACAGGAAAACTGTGTTAGTGCATTGTTACCTTGTTGAGAGAGAGGAGCTTCGGTCATGGGTTGCACTGATATGTGTCCTGCCTTTGTGGCTCAACATCTTAGTTCCTCACACTGGTGTTTTAGTCTAAATAGACCAGCCCACTGAGAATTAGCTGGAGTTTCGATGGAGACACATCATGGGAAAACTCTTAGGAGCACGAGCTGATCATTCAGGTCCCACTCATGAATTAGTGGTAGTTACAGTGAGAGCAGTCAGACCACATGCATGGCTGCAGTAGGAGATCAGTGAGGCCACAGCCTGGAGGAGAGACCTCCTTCTGGAGCAGAGATTGAAAAATTATAGTATTTATAATTATTAAATCTAAATTTAATATATCTGTCCCCTATCAATTAAAACCAAACAGACAGTGAGGCATAATGTTATAATGTTTTATTTGCAGTATTGGTCACTATAGGAATGTTTTGATAATCCAAACTCAAAAGCAAGGGTTCACTTCATCACCAATGAAAAAAGAGTAAATGTCCAAAAGGAAGTAACTTTGTCGTGAATGCTAAGAGCTTCAGAAACTGTGTCACTAAAAATCTCCTAAATATGTGAAAGTCATGTAGCTAAAGACCATATTTAAGTTTTTTCCTCCATCTGAAAGTATCTCTTTAAGAGATCTACACTTAATTTTATTAATTTGGAGACGAAAGAAAACAGGCAGATGCATAACACTGACATCTTTATAAAATATTTAACAAAGGTATCTGTCGAGGTTTTCTTTTTTTTTTCCCCATACCATAAGCTTCCATCTAATACTTGACATAGAAAAACAAGCAGGATCTGAGCCAAATGGGAAGAGTATATTGGATCTCCAGAAATAACTTCACTAAAGAGCAAAATTGGTTTTTGACTTTCAGACTTGTGAGATAAGAAAAGGGTATTGTTAACTTCTCACCAGATAAACAGGACAGTTTTTAAGCACTCTTGTTTCCTTTTTTCACTAGACTTCAATCTTATGTCTGAAGTAAAACAGGGATCAGCTGAAAATTTGTTAGTGTTACGAATGGGCTAGGTTCTACTCACAGAAAGCAATTTAGAACAAGTAGGGATAATTTTAGGTAATCTTGATGGGGAAAAGGTGAGTGGGCTGAGTTGAATTTCCTCTTCTAACATGCATGAATGTTTTAAAAACGGGCTACATGCATACTTGGAATGAGTAAAGGCCTGCAAGTCTGAATAATTAAGGGGTAAAGGAAGATGGCAAAGGGGGTGAACCAGGTTAATCAATTAATCTTCTCTATCAGCATATTCATTTGAAGGGAGAGAATGCATAATTTCAAGAGAAAAGCTTTAGACATCAGTAATTTGAACTTATTAGACTTTTCATGCAGGAAAATTTACTATATTCAAGAATTATCCTGATGCATCAAGTCAATATTTTAACAAGAAATATAAAATATATACTTACAAGTACACATAACTGTGCACATATATGTATGTGCAAATATAAATTTTATTAACACACATACAGGTTGATGGAAGATCAGCTATCCATTTTGTTCACAAGTTCTTGCCACTGTACATTAAATGTTTGTGATTCAGAGCCACATAACAAAATGCAAACTATGACAAAAAAACCTGCAAAAACTGTAGGTCAGACATGCATTCAAGTCACCATGTCTACTTTTTACCTGCATTGGATAGAAATGAGTAAGTTTTTTAAATCACTTGACACATCACTGACGTGGTACTTAATTCTAGCATGTCCCACTATGAAAATCATGCTCAGGATCTGAAAAACCAATGGCAATCCTGCAGTAATGGTTCTTCAGTAAAATAGTTAGAATGTCTCCTAATCAATGGACCAGTATTCACTTTAACAGAACGGAAGATCTTTTTCCCCCCTCTCATCAGCAACGAATGGTCACAGTGCTAGCCACTTTCCTAGGAGTCATGCTTCTACCACATATAGATTAAATTATATGCCTTGATAAATGACATTTCAGTGGAAACAATAAGTGCAGGCATCTTAGAGCAGAAGCTGCTCTTTTCTCCTCTTCACGTAACATCCAATATTATCGTGTGTTACATTACCATAAACATCTGCCTTTGGAGTCTGTTGCATATGTTATTTAATTATTTTGTCATTTACTAGAATTATACTGTGCACAGAGGGTTTTCATCCCAACTACCTTATATTAATTTGAAGTCACTGATCTTAAGTATCATTTCAGGCAGGATTTCAGATGATAAACCATTTTGAAGCAAGCAGTTCTAATAGGCTATCAAATTTTCCAAAGGAAATATGGGTTCATTATGAATGTGTTGGCTTTCTGTACATACCTGTAAGAAACTTCTCCAAAAATTTACTAGTGCTGATGCAAGAATATTTCTGGATATGGATGCTGTAATATGATTAAATATGCCTATTTCTTTAGCACTGTATATAATGCAAAACTGTTACTCAACTCTTTGATCCAATGCTAACAAATGAAATCTCTCACTGCTTCAAATAAAATGTGCACCTTGTTTACTCTTTGTTTGATTTGTGCAAGAGAACAGGGAAGGCCTGGCTGCCTTTTACACAACTTGCAAGATGAAATCACAGTAAAATACATATTATCTGCTTTAGTCATCAATGCACAATGTTCCTTCCCACTCCCCTTACAGAGCTAGTGCAGTCCCGTATGGACTTGGTTCCCGTCAAACTTGTCACTACCCCAAGACAAAAAATAATCTTACACCCAATCAGTTTGTATTGTTGATGACTGCCAAGAAGTCGACATCACAAAATAATATGACTGGTCAGTGTGTGTCTGAGCCTCATTAAAACTAAAGAATCATTTTTATGTATAGAGAACAATTAACTTTATGCAAAATTCCTACTGTATGTACTTACCTTGGGGCATTGTTTGTTATGAAAGACAAAATAAAAAATGAGGTCTTGATCTGTCAAAGTGCTGAGAAACTCAACTACTGTTGAATTCAATGCATGTTCAGTACCTTCCGTTCTTGTTTAATTCAATGTCAATTTAAGGTACTCGGCTTATCCACAAGGTTCTTGGAGACCTGGGGTTTGGGCTCCATTGTTCTCCTACTCTGAAATGTCACTTCTTATACACCTCACACAGACAAAGCTCTCCTTTAAAAAAGCAAAGTCTGCCAATGCCAGCCATGTTGGATCAGGCACTTCTGGAGGTTTTTTCCCCCCATTGTTGTAATGAATTTTGAAATACGAAGAGCATTAGACTGTTTTAATTTGTTCATAGTCTTTACGCCAAGCCGTAGGAACTTGCTGCCTTACAATGATTCTTACCACATTTTCTAAAGCCTTATAACAAGATTACTGAAACATATGAATCTTTTTCTTAAACATTGTTAATAAAATATTAAATTGTGTATTAAAATTTTCAGAATGACATTCTCATGTCTTGAATTTATTTATAGGGGAAATAAAAGAAAACTTTCTGAACATGCAGTGATTTAACCCTGCTATATATTAATATAGAATACGTTGAATGGAAGACAAACACATTTATGTTTATACAGTTCATATTTCCATTATCTATATATCTTTACATAATTTAGAAACATGAATCACAGTAATTTTCCAGGCAATAAAAATAACACTTCTGAACCTCTTTTATGTTTATTGTATCTGCCTGCAATGTTACCTTGATTTTTCATACTGAAATACCTTCTGATGAGTTTATTTTATCTGATTCTTTTTCTCATGTTTGATTCTACTTCTCTTCTCTTTACTTTTACACAAGTGTACAGCCTGAACGAATAATTTTAAAACCTCTCTCTTTCAGTTTTGGTCAAGTTAACACACTGCCATTAAATCTGACCTGTTTACAAAGAATTTCTTCATTTTCTCTTTACTAAAATATTGAATAACTAATTATCAACACAATACATCTCCGTGTGCCCACTACGTAATAACCATCAGAAAAATGTGTTTAACCCTGCTGTTAGGGAAATGGATCATCAGATATGGAAAAAAAAAATTGCAAGGGAGAATATTTTTTAAAATAATGGAGAGTTGCACAGGAACGTGACATGCAAGTGTTTGAATTCTAAATCTAGTCTGTAAGTAGCATCTTTACAATCAAACAGATAGATTGCCATATCGGTCACTTGCTTTCAAACTGGTGCTCCTTTACTGACTGACAGAATCCCAGCTTTATTTTATTGGTTTTGTTTTTCACCGTTATTAAGTGTCTCTTCCTTTAGTACTGTTTAATATGAGAAAATTGGATTTGGAGTTACAATGAATTTGTATGAATTACTCTTTTTATACATTCTTTTGCCCTTATTTGTCAGGCAAATATAAATCAAAAATATGTATCTACTGTGTGGTTTTCCTCTGTGCACTGGTTATTCTACAGTTTATTTTAAATATCATTCTATCATATTTTTAAACACACCTATATTGCAGGTAGATGGATCAAAATACAATTACTAGCAAAAAAGCAAAGATACTCATACAAATGCCATTTTAGTCTGAATGTGGAAAGCAGAGCCAAGCCAGCTGATTTGCTATCGGGTTACATTTGTAGGTGTTATCAAAGAACTTCCAAAATAACTGTGGTTCTTCTAATCTGCTTCTTTGTTTTCATTTTATATTGTACCTAATTTTTCCCCCTCTTTCTTAGGAAAGAATATGTTTTGATATTGCCATGTCTGAGATATTTTCTTTCTTTCTTTCTTTCTCTCTCTTTTTAAATGTGAGAGAACATGTTGTGTGTCCATTTCTCGTGGTTTATTTTTCCTTAGAGAATTCCCAAGTCTATGCACTGACAGATCTTGGTATCCAAGGGGGAGTCTACTCACAGGATTAAAGGCGAGAACCTCAATTAGACTATCTCTGATTTCTTCAGATGTTTTTTCTAATCTTTTAATATGGGATTAAAGTCAGCTAGAACCTAGCTTGCTTTTTTCTTAGCTGATGTCTTCTTTGTTGCAATGCAAGCTAGATATATTTTTTGTTACTTTATTAAAAAAAAAAAAAAAAAAGAAAAGAAAAAAAAAAGAGCTTATCTCTTTTTCCTTAATTTGGAGTCATTCTAGTCCAGATGAGGATAATGAACTTTTGTCAGCTCTTATGTGATACTGCGTACAAAATAGCTTGATAAGCAATGTGAAGCATACACACACTTCGCAATGATCTGCAGGGAAACTCCCTCAGAGACTGATTAGCCCATGCTTGTCACAAGTAGGGGAGATAATTATGGGGGCTTAACAGTCTATATGGTGGATCTTTTGAGAGGAGAAGGGTAGATCTAAGACTGTCTCGTGGATCAACCATAATTTTTAATATTACAGATAACATGTGTGGTTTTTTTAGTATATCCCTGGAGCCTGGGTAGTGACTCTTCCCATAGAGTGACATCATATTACTTTTTGAGAAGATAAAAATTGTTCAAATTAGATTATCCCTAATTAGTATAATCTTATGAACCATTCTGAAAAGTTTATTGCACCCATGCTGGCAGTCTCTGATTCCATATCGAGAGCTCCTTATTACAATGTGTGTGCTAATCCTTAACCATGGAAATGAATACATGGTACATAAAAGTAATGTTGTTGTATTTCTTCATTTAATAAACTCCACATTGTAGTCTCATTCCAAAGCTAATAGCAATTTTTATGGATCTCTGTATATCAGATAACAAAACATTTCAACACATTTTTAAGTAAAGAATATGTCATTCCAGCAGTAATTTACATTCATTAGACTAATGTGTTTGTTAAGCAGTGCTGGCAATGTCGGAGGAGGGGAGCTTTAACAAATGCCAGGGAAAAAAATTGTTCTTTACCCTTATTTATGAACACAGACATTCTGTGAACACTCAGTCTTGTGTATATATATTAAGTTACTAAGCAGAACAATGTGTAACAGAGTCACATTCGCTGTCTTGTCTGCTGTCATTAACTACAGTGGTGTTTGTGGATGCTCAGTTCAAAAGTAAAGATACAATTTTCCCATCAGACAGGTATGAGTATCCTGCAGAAGGAGCTTTTCTTGTTGAAAGAGCATAGGGGTTTGAGAGTTTTGAACTACCCTTTCACAAAACTTTTTTGCCATTTAATACTAAGTGCACAGCCCAGTAACTTTACATGCCTTCCAGTACAGCTTTCATCAAGGTGATATCCCACACCATTTTACAACTCAGTATTTCCTTTTTTAGCTTCTTCCTGGGTTTTCCTCACCTTTGCCCACCACATTTTTGTGTATGAGTTGGTAGGCTTGCCAGCCCACTTGCTCGGGCTGCATCACTGCAGCTGCTGCACGATTACGTGGCCAGAGTAAAGCAGCTGCTTGCGCCCTCGCAGAGGTGCAAAATCAGAAGGACTTGTAGGATATGCATCTTTTGCTCAAGGCACTGTCCTCTCGGAGCAGGTTAGCCTGCACGGCACAGCAGGCATCAGCTTTGCTCTACACCCCTCTATTGAAGGAGGTATTCAATTGTGTGCAAATTATACAGCCAATTAGATTAATAAGAGTAATTCTCTTCCTACACTTCACTCTCTGAAGGGTACTCAGGGTCTATGGTTATTGACGGCAAAGCTAAAGTCTCATAAGGTGCTCGGGATTCTACAAACAGCCCCTCAGCAAATTATGGGGAAATCCCAAACGGCACTGAATTGAAGTGCTCATGTTAAATTTAGTGAAGATTTCACTGAATCACACTATCCAGAGGTTTGTCCCTCAGTCTTGCATGTGCTTTTCTGTTTCTAGTTAAGGTGTCACTACTCCTAAATTTGCAAATTTTATTCTACCTCTTCTTTGCAGACTGGGCTAAAATGATACTTTGTCTTCCTCCCCCAGCAGAGGACTTAGAGGTTGAAGCCTCATTTATTTGCATGGTGGTATTGCTCTTGCTGCGTCTGTCTCTGAAGTTTCTTTACAACAGAATGGCAACAGGAGTGTAAAGAGTGTTTTAAAAGGGCAGAAAGAATCTCACTTATGATTGTTTCTGGGTCTAAATTTATAACGGAGTGAGACCAGGATAATGCACTTGTAGTGACCCGTGGATCAGTCAGATTTACTGAGAAACATTTCATTGATTTCTGACTATGAGTTGCAATTGATCCAGCTACTCTTAGCTGTCCTCGCAAAGCTAGTCAGTGCCACTAATCCTCTTAAGCAGGAGTCAAGAGAAGCAGATAAAAGCTGGTGATTCACCTTGGCTCAAATAACAGTGCTCTTAAGAAGAAAATGGAGGGTTCATGCCTTGGATATAAAAATGTATAATCTGCATGCTGACTGCACATTGTGTCACAGAGGAGCATATTTCAAGGCTATTAATTAAGACAATAAAAGAATGAGAGCTCAGAAAGAAACTGCTACTAACAAAAGCAATAATTCTTCTATCTTTATATATGAAAACAGCTGTAAAACCAAATATAAATTATTTTGTATGGAATTATTGTACTTAGATGAACCTGGGAGCACAGGAGGCAGCTGTTCTTGCAGATATAACATTTTTATTTCAAGATAAAGGAAAGCAGTTTGCAGGGAGCCACAGAATATCTAAGTGCCACATTTTGGCATCAGTCACAGTATATGAAGCAGGATACTGTGTCAGGAGGAAATACTACAATCAAAAAAGAAAGTATCAGAATGAAAACACTGTGCAATAGCATGAAGACAACCTAGACAAATATGGGAAAAAACAGATTAAACCTACAAATATTCTGTAATAGTATTCACAGCTTTTTCATTGTGTTTCCTATGAGGAAATGTAAGCAATATTGTGCTTTACTAAGAAGTTGAAAGAAAGTAAAAGCCAGATGAAGTTCTGTGAGCATGTTTACGAGGGCTTTATTGGAAGTATTCACCAGACTATCAGCAATTCTCTTTCACCTCCTGAAAAAAGTTTTTGGCATCTCATAAAAAAGTAAAAACAATACCATGAAAATTTGATGCTCAAAACACACACCATGAAAGGCAAATAGTGATGTGTTACAAGCACAGTTAAAGCAGGGTTATTTGTCCAATCCGTACGATGAAATATGTTTGTGTAGTCAAACATCAAATAGCAACCAAGCTCCATGTTTGGGATTACTGATTATTAAGCAGGACTTAAGTCATCAAATAAATTATTTGCTGGGAATAGTTCACCCTGTTCTAGTCAAGAAGTCATACTGTGATTAATTTACATCTCTTCATAGCTCTAATCAAAAATGCATTCCCTTTTTTTCTGCAGTCCTAGGAGGCAATGAAGATCTCTTTTCCTCCTTGTCTCCCTTCTGTTCCCTTTGAAAAGGCAGAGGACATCCCCACCACCTTCCCACCATGCAGAGTCCTTTGCCCAGGCTTGACTCCAAAGCCTTGTGTGTTTCAGGAAGGAAAAGCCATGTTCTGTGCATCATGGTCAGTCTGCACTCCAGTGTCATGTGCCAGGATGGACCCATGGGCCCACATTTCTTCAAATGAACTTCAGGAACTTCAAGAAGTAATGGATTGTATCAGCCTAGGCTTCCTGGTAGTCACTGCAGACAAACAGACACCTCCAAATGGCAGTTCACATCTTAAGTCAGACCCAGTCCGCAGATGGCAGTGTTCAACTCCAACTCCTCGCTAATCTTCTTCAATTCAAATTTTTTCCCACAGGTTCTCTGTGTTGGTGGCCAAAATAGCTCCTTATCCTGTTAAGAGACAAAGATGCACCATTTCCTGCCTGTACAGTGTTAGTTTCAAGCAGATTTGGCTTTGAGATAGGCTTAAAGGCAGGAAGCTAACAGGGAAGATTTGCAAATGATCAGGGATGAGGTCCTCAGATTTGCTGCTCAGACCTACCCTAGTGCTACATCCTAAGTAACCTAAATTTTAGTATCCCCACTCCCTGAGGACTTGGCTTGAAGACACTCTGGCCCCTGTCCAGAAGATCTACTGGCTTTTCTGACCATGGAAATGAAAGTACAAGAAAGGGTTACCATGTGCCTAGGGTATGACCCAGAAATTGGGAGACCTCTGGCATGTACATATGGTATTTTTTTTTCCTGGGTGCATCTGTGTCAACACAGTGCAATCAGTCTAATTTCCTTTGCTGAGATAGTCATATATGCTTATTTGTGTTTTGTTTTGTTTTTTGTTTTTTTTTTTTAAAAAAGAATTTAGCAACTTAGTAAGATGTAATTTACATATTGCCTGAGTTTAAAATACTCCTATGTAGTCACCAATAAAATGCCTCATAAAGTTCAAACACAATAAGGTAGCAGCAGGATGCAACTGAAATCTACCCTTTGAAAGACAGCTCCTGCAGTTAAAATGATCAAACTAAGTGTGACTTAAATAAAGATGTGCCCACCCCAGATTTTGGAAGCACCAACATGATCTTTTAACACATGGTGTTATATTGACTCCTGCAAGTTAAACAGAAGTAAAACTACAAAGTGTTTATTAACATCAGGCCAAAGAACTGTCTTTTTCAGTAAGGTTTTTTTCCCCACAGGTGGGAAAGCATAGCATGAGATTAGAAAGGATAATTAAGAGCTTTACCTACAGAAAACTACCATGTTGATTCTCAGATTCCTCTATGGACAGCATCAGAGGTGAACAGCAAATGGGCTCAATAGGCTGTTAAATAGGACTGGCTGTCAAACAAGAATTTGCCACGCTTCACCATTTGTTTTCCCCTCTCATGAAGTGAAAAATAGACCTGTATAGTAATCTGGGGAGAAAGCTGAGTGAGAAGGATGCTCTCTACAAAGCAGCCAGCATTGCAACTGTGAGAATTGCAGAAAAGCAGTAGAAATAGCTTCAAAACTTCATTTGCCTATCTAGAGGAGAGGTTTCCAAATTTTAAGCAAACCTTTTAGCCACTGTGTCCTGGTTTCAGTTGGGATAGAGTTAATTTTCTTCCTAGTAGCTGGTACAACTCTATCCCAGCTGAAACCAGGGCACACTGTCATGCAACATAAGGCTTGCTCATTAGGTAGATAAGGATGAACATGTCTAACAGAAAACCTTGAGATACTTCCTCTGAAACTGGGTGATTTCAATGACTGACATTTTCTGATTGACAAAGTATATTATGAAAGTAACTAAAACAAAATGGTTCTGGTATTAAATTAAGATCAATTTTACATCATTAAAGACACTCATCTGTTCCATCCTGAGCTCACAGATCACTGCTGGCTTCTTAGGATCTGATGATGTCACTGGAAAAACCCTCTGAGCAGTTCGTTTCATCATTCAACTTCCTTCGAGCCAACAAAACATTACAGGTGAAAATAATTTCAGTTATTATTGATATGTAACAAATAGATATTGAACTCTAAGCTAGTCTGATTTTAGGTACCTGTTGTTTGTCGCAGACCACAAAAGAAACATCTGATTTTTTATCTTTTTTGTAGATATTTTTAACATGGCTTTTGAACATTAGCAGCAGCTGCTACTAATAAGCATCCCTGCTTAAAACTGTCAGGTCTCTGCAGTAATATGATGCTACAGTAATTTCTAGGCACAAGGAGGAAATTGCGGAGATCTTTATTTTTAGGAAATATTGCTTTGCTTTTTTAAAAAAATTACATTAATCTTTCTGTATAGGTGGGATTTAGTTCTCTTTTGTCAGTATTTTAATTTTAAATAATAATTAGAAAAAAAATTTTTTAAACGTCCCTTTTTAGAGAAAGACTCTACAGTAATTACCACAGATTAGATTAAATTAAGGAGAATCCTATAAAAAAAAACTTTGAAATCTGCAAAAATCTTTTCCATAACATTCTGTTGAATTCTCCAGCAGAGCTATTAAACTACATCTACCAAACATCTAGCATCAGAACAAAGAGACAAACAAAGCAGTTCAAAAAGCTCCTATTTCGTTAAATTTTATAGCATTGTTTCATAATGGACAAAGCAACAATTCTTTCTTTATTGTCACAGAAATGGATAAACTTTTATTATTTCTGTTGATCTTTAAAATGTCCATTTTAGTCCATGTTCTGGCACTTAAGAGATCAGCTATTTACAACAGCTGGTTACAGAGCTAGCACATGTGGATGTATGGGCATAATATCTACACATTTTATTTTGAAAACCATCTTTTCTCTTGTCCCCTTTTTGACTAACCAAAATTCAGTGTGATGACCTTATTCCAGAAGGGAAGATAAACAGATGATGGAATCAGTTTTCTTCGATATATTTCTCTAAGCACATAAAAAGTTCTGTTCTGCAAAGCACAGAAGAAACCAAGCCGAGACTGTTTCATTGCTTGCCACTCTAAATCTCTTTCAGCCAACACTTTAACATTGCTCCCCACTTCATGATTGTCTTCTAGATTCATAGCCAAGAGGAGAGTGGGCTTTCTTTAAGCTTCGTATTTGCCTTTGGGTTGCAACATGAACTCAGTTGCCTCTTATAGCAAGCTACTTGAAATAAAACAGTCTATTTAAACAAGTTTCATCTTGCAGGGTTATTATTATTATCATCATCATCATTTGTAAAGGGAGTTTATATTATGAGATTGCCTGTGAGCTATCACAGAATGCCTTGTATAAATACAACTTGTGCAAAAGAGTTCACATTCAAAGTGTAAAATGGGAGACAACAGGTGGAAGAAGCCATCAGCTAGAAGGGAGCACAAGGGAACAATGAAGCAATTACGAACAGTTGATGAAGCAGCAGTCAGAGAACACCAGCTGCTTAACTATTGTGGGAGCTCTAATTACAATTCTTCTTGGGAGAGTGAATTACTCTTGGAGCGCTCTGCCCAGAACTCTCTCTCAGGAAGGAGTATGTGATTTTGGGAAGAAAAAAAATGCAGTAGGGAGGAGTGCAAGATCCCTGTCCTCCTTTCCCAACAGGGCAAAGCAAACCAAGTTCACATGCTTGCAATGCGCTCCTCTTTACGTATTTGGAGCAATACAGCATGCATTGCAGTAGAAGTCCTTAAACTGTTCACATATGGATCTCTAACATGATAAAATGTGTTATTTCAGTATAGATATTGAGCTATTAAGATAGATCATGTCAAAAATCTTAGTGTTAATGGCTCCATGCTACCCATTGACATGATCCGTCTTAGTGGCTTCTTTCCTTCACAGCTACTAGGATGTACTATGTCAAAGCATAATATTGAGCCTTTCTTTTGAAGTGCTACATGATATCAAACCTTCTTTTGCGGTTATTCAAATGTATAATGTCAGCGCATAGTATGGAGTTCATAAGTGGATCTTAGACAAGACATATCATGTCAATACATGGTAATGACTGTTATGACACCAAGCAGTGTTTAGTGAGTATGAAAATGTTACTATGTGTAAGCATAATAAATTAAATTCAAAAGGGTTGGATTTTATTTTCTATTTAATACAGAGGGAATGAATTCAAACCGAACATGGACTAACCTGGAAGGTTGATCTTGCATAGTAATGCAACTTTCTCCTCTTTATGAACCTGTAGCCTTTCTGATCAGAAGTGTGCCATTTCAAACAAGGTTAAAAGGAGTGTGAGCAGCTTATTCCTATGTGCACTGCACAGGAAAGATATTGAAACCTTTCAATGTGTCATTGTTAAACTATCTTTTTTCCCATCAAAGCTTGCCGGGGTTTTTTCATATTAAAACTGCAGTGTGCCAGGTTTGACACTACTTCCATCAAGAGAGTCTTCCAAACCGCACAAAGAGAAATTGCATGGACAATTTGGTTCAAATTGCTTTTGCCCTTTGTACAACTGAGAAGACTTGTTTAGACTACAGTCTTAATCCCATATCCAGTATAAGTATTGAAACCATGAAACTCTTGTCTTGTGCTTTCTCAGTGTATACTTGCACTGATGTATGTAGCTGCACATGTAAAGCAGTATTCTAGTAGCAGAGGTTAGGTTCATTCTGTGGTACTGTAATGAGAACATTTCCTCTTCCAGGATTTCAGGATTTGCAACAACAAATAATGAATTGTTCATATCAAGCACAACAGTTTCACCTGGAAAAATGAACAAGCTGCAGTAGGATGCAGAGTCTCCTCAGAAATGGAAGCAGCAACGTGTTGCATGCTTCTGTGTAGGGTTCAGAATGACCATGAGTTGCAGTCATCCTAGCACAAAGTGAGAAGAATCTACTCCCTGGGCCTTCTCTTCCCTTAACAGCCTAAACAAAAATGTAACAGAGTGAAAGAGAGAAGGGAAAAGAAATGGCACTGCATGTGCACATTTAGGCAGCTGAATCAAGTCTCTGAATTTGTATTTTTGAAACTTGAATGTGCTACCTAACGTCATCATTTTGATTCATACGAACAGATAATTTTTTACATATTCAGTAAGAAATGTGCTAATACTCACACACTCTTCCTTAATTAGTGGGACCATACAGCTTGCTAATTGGACTGGAGACTTAAAGGCACTGGCCTCTGAGGTGAAATTGATCCAAACAACACTAGGGATTCGAGTCTTTTAACTTGATTCTTTTACCATTATACGTGATAGTGTATCCTACAGTATATGAAATGGCATTAGGCACATTTTGTGTGGCATAGGCAACTGAACCCAGTCCAAATTTTGACCATAAGAAGCTTTAAACACCCTTTTTACTTGCCATTGACATTGGATTCAATTACCTAAATAGTCATCCCCTATAATCTCTGTATCAGATCTCAGGGACCAGAAATAGGTACCTCTACCAGCTGTCTTCCTGTAAACTGACTAAACTCCTATGTAAACATTGCCCACACATAATGAATCAAGAAGAAGTCAGTATATATGAAAATTATACAATATATCACATATGGTAATAATACATGGTGGGAAATTTAGGTCCATAAATAACTACAGAGACTTGAAAAACCAAAATAGTTAGCATTTCCTTTATGAGGGAAAGTTTAAGGAGTTTATGAACACAAATGTTTAGTCATGGGTAAGAATAAAAAATCAGTAATAAAAATTCATGTATATGTAACTGGAATAATATCAGTTATGAAGATAATATACTTGGTTAATCCATATCTCTAAGTTGAGAACCATTTGGTTAGAAGCTCATAATTTTGATTGACTAAATATGGTCTTACCCTGATTTATTTTTACGGAAAAATAACTGGAACTTTTAAACCTTCATCCAAAATGCCAAAATATACATGAATCTTCCTCAGAGCATTCTTTTTTTGGCTTTGAGAAGGTATTTCTTTGGTTTTTAAAAGTAGTCAGGTGTATGTTTACAAAACAGTCCTACACAGAGACATGAAACATTCATTCCCTTTTATGTATTTTGTATCATTGCAATAAAAAAGACAGGACCACCATCTAGAAGATGTCCAAAAACTCAAGGTGTTTTGCTTCTGACAAGGTAATGATGAACCTAAGTAGGTGAAATTGAAACAGTGTGTCTGGAGGGAAAGTTCTTGTACAAAGTGCGGATGAAAGCAGAAGGGACAAATCAAAGAGACCCATACCTGCTGTGGGCCATGGTGCCACCCTACATGAGTTGAGGGGCACTGGGCCAACAGTGTCACGCGTCAGCTACCAGACAAGAGGAGTTAATAACCAAAAGAAGTGCATGGGAGGGAGGAGGATGGAAACATCCCATTTGACACCATTTTCATGCATGGCCAATAAATAAATGTCTGGTTTTTAGCACCAAAAGACAGAAATATCAGTCACCAATGTTATTTTTGACCTATATTGTACATTATTAATTTCAAATGTATCTGATAGACTGTATCAGGCTTTCCACCTGGACTATATTTAAGATATGAATTTAAAGGACCCTAATTCTATTCTGAAAAGTCCATCTGTTGCTAATAAACTCTTGCCAGAGGTTGCTCAGCAACCTGTACCCCTGAGCACATGTGCTCAGCCCCCCGGGCTGCCTTTGTCTGGCCCTGGAAAACCTTGCCCTCCACACAGAAATGGGAAGAATTCCCCTTTTTTGGCTAGAGTTTTGCCTGACAAGTGGAGTGCTCACTACAGACTGCTGAGATAGATGCCTACTGTAGTGATTTCTTATATGTACATATCTAAATGAACTTTCTTATGAATGTCCCAAATTCCTGGGCCTTTGGGAAAGATCTCTGCTTTTATGTATTGGCTTTTGGCTTTCAGATGTTACATCAAGAAGGCAATTTACTTGCGGCAAGTGGAAGAAAGTCCCCCGTGTTTAAGGCACTACAAAACCTCTCCTCATTTTGAAATAAATTTCATTGTAGTATTGTGTTCCAGGTCTTTAATAATAAAAAAAATACAAGAACGAATTTTTCAGTGTCACTTTTGAAATATCTAAATGCCAATATAAAAAGTATGAGTACACAGACACTGCAAGTTTATTTTAAGGAGGTATAAATATCCCAACATGACAAATTGTACCATGACAGAACCTCTTTAGGGAATCAATTCAGTGAAAGGTGGGTTAAGATTAGGATAACATGCCACAAGAAACACAATAGCTCAGTAAAACATCACAGCAAAATATTCTTTAATTTTCATTGATAATATAGTAAATGTCTTAGTAGACATTTTTGCAGAAAGAGGTGCCTCAGAAAAATGTTCTGCTCACATTGCATCTTATGTTGTAATCCCTGTAGTTCATAATATGCAGTACATATTTTGTTACTCGTTGCCTTGAGAGAAGAACCAGAGATTCAGGAAGACACTTGATGAAGAGGTGGCATACTTCAACACATAGGAAGGACAGAGGCTGTGGTGAATGAAGGAGTGAAGTGAATGATTATGTACCTTAAGATTAATGTTTATGAAGTGCTAAAGCAAGTAGGATGCAATAAAGTGACAGAGGCAGCTAATAGAAGAGTGGATTCTGCAAGATATTGAAGACAAGAAGACACAAGATGAAATAAATATAATAAACATATTCTACTGTTGGAGCCGAGGAAGAATTCTCAAAAAAATACTTCTCCCATTCTATGAATAAATAAGTAAGTGTAGGCTGTATTTTGCATACAACTTTATGCTTAATGATACCATTTCTTGTTCAATGGAACTACCAAATTTGATTATTTTTTTTTAAAAAGCAGCAATTACAAAAATTCCTATGTATTTGCCTTTCATCTTCCAGTTTTATAATTTCCGTTCCTCTTCTTACATTAATGGAAAAAAAGCATGGCTACAGTACTGACTCCTGTTCAAAGCCATTAACACTTCTGTTAGCCAGCAGTACAAGCAGAAGCATTTCTTTAGCGTATGGTACAGCAGGTAACAACAAACAAACACATAGGTGAGAAATTATGACAGATAACCCATTTCTGGTTTAGATGTTTATTTTCAAAATAGAAAACATTAAAACATGTAAATTATTTTCCTGAACCTCCACATATATCTAACCATTATTGATCTTTAAGGTTAAATAGATTCTTGTATATTTTAAGCTTCCATCTATGCTGAGTCTTCAGCCAAGGCATAGTTTTACAAGTAGATTTGGAGACCACACTCAAGTTACTTCATTTCCAAGTGCAGTTACCTTGCTCAGGAAAACAAGAGATCAAAATGACATTGTGCTAATCTTTAAATATTCAGTTACCAGTTCAATTCCATGCAGCTATTTAAGCCAGAACCTAGGTACAAAAGCTGGCATCTAAATATTAGCATTGCATTTTTCCCTCAGAAAAAAGAGTCAGGGGAAGTTTTTCAAAGAACATGATGAAATCTGGAGTTATGGGACATGTGCACATGGTGGTTGACATTCTATGTTTGAATGATTGTCTAAATAAAATTGAGTCAAAATTACTGGGAGTTGATTACATAAAATAAAAGTGAAGTGAAGTCTTGTGTGACAGTTTCTTTGAAAACTATTACCAATTGGACAAACCTATCATCGGTTTACTTCAAGGATTTATTTTAAAATTCAAAAAGTTGTGTGTCAAAGTCTAGATGAGTCTTATTTAATTATCATTTTTGAGAGCATATCACCTTTCATGAGAGATCAGATGAAGTGGATATTAATTTCTAGTTTCCTTTGGATTCAGTTTTTGACATATATATTTGATTTGCAGATCCATTAACTAAATGTCTCTGGACTAATCTTTGCCTTATTTGGCATATTAAATGCACAGCCAAGTGTAAGATAAAATGCCTGAAGGCACTGCTGTTTGGAAAAGGAAAATAATAATGCTGCAAAAAAAAAAACTGTTGAAAAATACGGAAACACGTTTCTCAAAAGAATGCTAGTATATTTCCACATTTTCAGGGAAATTTCTTATGCAGGTAATCTCAATCTACGGACAGTCTGAGTAGTCATATGAACTTTCTTATATGTATTTGAATACTTTTTTATATACATACATTTATTCAAAGTTTTGAAGTGGTAACGTCTTATTTCCCCAACTTACTCTTATACTGTATGGGTGCTCTTGTTTGCACACAGGATGAAGTAGAGCGTTAGAATTTTATCAGTGTGTAGTTAAACATACTTTGCCATATTTTCAAAAGAGAAAAAGGGTATAAACAACCAGTAAGAAATACACTGGGAATGATGATACTTTGCTGTTTACAAAGGTTGGACTCGTTCTGCATAGTGCTAAGGTAGGTGCCTCCATGAGCGATACTGTGCGCACTGAGATCCTTTGTGGCACAGCACTGCATTTATCTGGTACGTTTTGGAAAAGAGATGGGAGAGATGAAAAAGTTTGAATGTATTCTCACCCTAGAAATTGCTTGGGAAATGCATGACAATGAAATTCAAAAGTGAGATATTTGCTATTTAGAAATAATTCAGGGACTCAGCGATAAACCACATCTGTATTTGGGATGACTTAGCAACATCTGAAGAGATGCAAGAGACTCCTTCAGAAGGAGGAAAACAACCTCCGTCCTCTGTTCAGTAAGGTAGCAGACAGCAGGAGATCCCACAAACTCCCCAAGCATATCACTGATGTTTTGCAGAGAGCAAAGAATAAAAGGGAAATCAATTGGTAACTAACTTATACCTCATTCAAATTTCATCTTATTGTATGTAACTGATTTCAAGTAGTATCTTAAAGACTATTACGAGAACATATATTACTCTAAACAATATTTTCTTTAGATATAAAGTTTGCAAATTGATTCACTTGGCTTCATGTCAGGTACTTACTAGTTTGGAGTCCAGTGTGTGTTGGGTAACCAGGGTCCTTGCCTGGCCTGTACTGAGGGGCAGGCACTTAATGGGCAATTCAACTCACCTAAAAATTTATATCAGGCTTTTCATTTTAAGTCAGCCAGGTTAGGATTCAGCTCCAGATTCAGACACCCATATTTAAAGACACCCATATTTAAACGTCTTCATCTCCTCACTTATGTATGAGTTCAGTGTTTAAGCTCTCATGATAGTCAATGGAGTGCTGTGGTGGAATCGAGATGCTTAACCACAGGCCCCTTGTGACATCTGGGACGCTCTGGGATGTCCAAGACAACAGTGGCTCTTGCTGGGATATTTTAGGCTGTCTCACTAAGCTTAGACTCACATTTCTAAGCAACTGAATTTAACCATTAGTGATGGGTCAGCTGAAAGATCCTAAAGGCTCACGTGACAGTAGTGACTAGATCTCATCTGACTATGATGGGAGCTAGGTATTTAGCTTATATGTTGGCATCTACATAAACACATCTGAACTTGGGTGTCTGAATCAGAAGCTGAATCCTACTCCTAAATTTATGAAAGATAAATCCAGGCCTTAGAAAATGACCTAACTTTAAATCAGTCACAATACTTCCAAAACCTTATGCCTGTGATACTTGACTATTGGGGTAGTAATTTAGCGCCATCATTTTCGGTTCTATGGAGTATCCACTTGGACTCAAGCTGCTTCTGGTATAAGCCTCCTATAATACCTGTATGATATCAGTCAGGCTATGTGGATGTCTCAGACACCCTATAGCATTTCAAGTGGCACTAGGTGCCTCTGTTTATGCACATCAACTGTAATAGAATCTTATATGCTCAGTTCAGAGTAGATACATAGACACTGGCCTTCGACTGGAAAGGTATCTGTCTAACACCCCACTCTATATCTACCTATAGAAATTCCGGTAGACTCCATTCAAATCCTTCCAGGTAATCTCTTATTACTAGATCCTGTGTATGCTAAGTAGACAACTAAATCTGCCACTGCTGAGTTGAGTGAACCTACTCATTTTATTAAATTTATACACAACTGTCACCATTTAAGGCTGGGCTGACTCTTAAAATGAGTGGCAGATGCTCTCTGTAAACCCCTCCCTTCCCTTCCAAGAGGAGAAAGGACAGAGAAAAGGGA